>NC_052479.1:29688695-29824727 GCF_009730915.1 Dioscorea cayenensis subsp. rotundata | reverse complement strand
GAGGCTATATATATATGAAAATAGACACTCACAGCAGATTGTGCCTTAATTTCTTCAATTCTTAAGAGAGGCTTTTCCTTCATCATCTTTAAGAAAGATGAACACATCAAGAATGTCCTCTGGCTCACCATTAACACCACCATTGCTCCTCCATTGTTGCTGATGCGGAAATAATGTAACAAAAGGGATGAGATCCACCACCGAACAAAGTCCACGATCGGATACAGGACCTAGCCACTCACCACTCCCTAGATCTGCCCAAAGAGATACAGAGTTGAGAGAGTTCCTTCAATGGCCTGCACAAGCTCAAAGAAAAGAACCAAGAAAAATGAGGCACAGCCTCCCACTCTCTAACCAAACATTAGATGTCCTCCCTTAGGCACCCAATCCAAGTATATAACTCTTGGAACAACCCTCCAAGAATAGGAAAACTTAAAGATAAACAAAGTTATCAAACTAACAAACACTTAAGAGATAATTAAGACTAAAAGAGAAGCTGCAGAAATAGAAAGTAAAGGAGTTACTGAAACCAGTCAACTTGATAGGCCTCCAGTCTAGCAGCCATAACTCCTTCTAGGAAACTTCAATTGATATGAAATTTGTTGGGATTGGAAACTAGACTTCATTAGCTTTCTTCGAGTGTCTCCCTTTTCTCTCGGATCTGATGTCTCCCTTTCTCTCTCGGATCCAATGTCTTTTTCTCTATCGGATTGGATGGATGAACCCTAGAATAGAATGGGAAAGGAGGAGATTAGGTGGATGCTGACTCATATTAAGTGATCTAAGTCAGCATCCTCGCTAGGGTTAAGTGAGCCGAGTCAGCATCCTCTCTCCAGCTGGGATGAGAGAAATATTTTAAAAAAAAGTGACGTGGCATTTCCGGCCGCCACGTCATTTAAATTTGGCCGGAAAACACCAAGTGACCAACAGGTGAAAACAAATCAATATTTAATGATAAAAAAGAAACAAATTGAAACACGATGATCAAAATGGAAATCCGCTATAACACAATGACCACGTGAAAATTTACCATAAAGAATCATAATTAAATTAAAATAAATTAAAAATTATAAAACAAATATAAAAAATAAGAACATCCTGAAAAATAAAATACTATTAAGAAATCAATTAGATATATAAATTAATTAATTAATTTACAAACTTATGAGAATTACTTAATTTATAATTGCACTTCACTTCAAAATCTCACTTGACATTTATAAAATTTAAAACTATATAAAATATAAATTGTAGATATATGCAAAAATTTAAAACAAAAACCAAGATAATTAAATATAAGCAATAAAGGTAGAGTTATGGTTGAGTTCCAAATAGATGCCAAAAAAATTTAATCAACTTGTTATTTTATATAAATCAATTTGTTACATATAATTTTTATGTGATTATATGATTTAAGATAAACAAATATGTATCAACTTGTAATTTTGAATTTATGGACATGTGTTTAAACTTTATATTATAATGGATTATTATTATTATTATTATTATTATTATTATTATTATTATTATTATTAAAATTTAATTCAATAATTTGAACCACGGGTAAGTGGGTACCCGCGGGCATACCCGTACCCTGCAGGTAAAGATAAGGGTATGATTTTTTTTACCCTGGAGGATACGGGTATAAGGTAAGGGTTATGGGTACAGGTAAGGGTTAAGTAATGAGAGTTCGAATCATCGGTGATGGCATATTTTTAGAAGTGTGAGTAGCGGTTGTGTGCTACTAGTTCTAATGTTCACATGTGCGTGAACCCCGCTTAAGTGCTTTCTAAAACTTAGCATTACCACTCAATCTAGAACCTTAAACGCATCTTCCTGAGCACGCAACCAGTTGAGCACGCCAATAATAGGGTCGCAAGTGTACATGCTAATCGCGTAATAAAGTGTGCGTAAATACAGAGTATTGGTCCACAGGGAAGAAAATGAATATTAGTAATACCTCTAGATTCAAAAATTAGCCTGAATAGTGAGGTGCTTGCGTGTGAACAAAAGAAAGCAAAAACAAAGAAATACGAGAAATAGTATGAGAGAAATCAAGGAAGAAAGTGTTGTCAATGCATAGCATTCCTCTAGGGTTATTGAGTGTAGGACAATAGTTGTCTAAGCATGCAATCCTATTTGAACATAGAGGTTTCCAAAATTATACTAAACTCCGATTTTTCAACTAAATAGTAACTAAATAGGTGCGAAGCTGATACAGACATCCACATAATCGCATTAACACTCTATGAAACCTCAATGTGAGCTAAAGATAATCCCTTAAGTAGATAATCTCCCCTAAAGAAAAAGATTATCCCTAATCAGAATACAGAGCATAAATGCGATTTCTTCTAAAATCCACTCCACGTGATTGCAAAGAGCGTGAAGATTGCCAATAACTCACTCGAGAGAATTGAGGGAGATGAAGTCTCCAAAGTACCCTTATACTCAGGCTTACTCACAATTCCCTCTAATCACGTACGGCATGCTTATGCTAGGTGGGTATTTCTACTCGTGACGTAGCACATCAAACATGATAGCTAGGGATTTCACCACGTTAGCAACCAAGCATTCAAACAAGGAATTAGATTCAAATAGATATGATTACAAATAGGAAATCAATTAAAGCATTAAAGATCCAACAACCAAGGTCAAAGAAATAAACCCTAAAGTTTAACTATGACCAAGAATCTACAAATTAGCCCTCCATTAATAGAGGACAAGCCTTCAAGATACAAGGAATAAAGGAAGACATAAGATCTATTAAAACCACCATTTCAATCCTTACGATGAAGAGTCACCGAAGAATCTTCCACGCACACCGTCAAGATGAGCTTGACGCCTACGATCTTCAATCCCCTTTAATGTAAGACCAAATCTTTCTCCAAATCGCTCTTAGAGTGCATGAGATTCAGCCTTTTTCTTCCTCAACCTTGCCTCCAAGAATCGCTCTAAAAAAGATACAAAGATAGAATAAAGAATGCCCTATAAATTTTCACAAGTTCTAATTGTACCTAACTGCTTACAGGCTGCTACGAGGGAGTAAGGACTAGGCTGTAAGGGAGATGGAGAAGATTGTCGCGAGCCTTACAAGAACGCTTATGGTTATAAGCCCCATCTATAAGGTCTTTTGATATTGTTACGGTCCAGCTTACGGCCATAAGCATTGGACCGTAAGCTTCACTATTCTGCTTCTTGCGATTGTCGTTACTGGGAGTCTACTGCAGTTGTAATTAAGCTCCTCTGAATGGTCCTTATGGGCATCCTTACGAGCGTAAGCCTTGCCCATAAGATCCTATAGATTGGCTCTGACTCCTCCTCACGGGTATAAGCATGCCTACAAGATCTTCTACAATTGACTTACGGCCGTAAGGACAACCGTAAGCTACCCATAAGCCACCCAGTTTGCCTTGTCTTTGTTCTAATGATGCTTAGAGAGCTCCAAACTCATCTTTTTGGGTCTAGAATGCTTCCTTTGGCTCTCCATCTCACGATAGTCTTCAAAAATCTTCAAAATTTTCTTTCCAAACTTGATCTCCATTCATCCAAAAAATTTCTTATTTGGGAATTTTAAGCTCACCCAAAAAATTACTTGTGGTTGCTTTTAACTCCATGGTCGATAAAATTTGTAGAACTTGTAACTATTGGAGACATCTTCATCTTTCTCCCGCTACAAAAACTGTCTTGATTAACTCCTCTCTGCTTTCAATTCCCTACCCATTATCTTTCTATTTACCCTATTCCCGACACAATAAGATTTCCAAAATTTTGAGGAGTTTTTTCTGGTATAAGGGTGGCAATGGAAAGGGCATCCATGTTGTGGCTTGAAATTGTATAATTGAAGGTAAGCCTAAAGGGAACCTAGGCATCAAAAATCTTGCTCTTTCTAAACATTCTCTTATGGCCAAAAATGTTTTCAAGTATATAAATGATGATGATATTATTTGGGTCGATATTCTGCATGTCAAGTATGGAAAAATAAATTTAAGGATCCCGTGCCCTCTTTTCAATAGACTTTGTCATTCAGCTGCTATTTTAAAACCTTTTTCTTGGATTAATTCTATAAACCCTACGAGTACTTCTCTTTTCTATGACCCTTGGAGCTTTGAAATCCCAATTGCTTTAAAGCCCACTTTCTTAAATATGGATTCAATTTTTGAACATATTACTATTTCTGATTTGATTCACAATGATAGATGGGACACCAATAAGCTACAGAGTTTATTTGGCAAAAATTCAAACTTTATCTCCTCCAATTTAAGCATGATCGACTCCAATACAAATAACCACTAGGTTTGGTTTCCCAAATCCCATTGTATATAAGACTTCTGCACGGTGTATCATCAGCTAAATCAAAACACAATCCCTCTAAATCTCTGGGATGGCTGAAACAAACTTTGGAAAATTGGTGTTGCCCCGTGTCAAGCATTTCCTCTAGCTTGTGTTTAAAGGTAGACTGGCCACTTATGACTACCTCCATCAACTCCATTTTGGCCCTAATAGCCTTCGTATTCTCTATCGTAATGTCCATGAAACTAGCAAACATCTACTTACTCAAACATTTTGGAGGCAGATTAGCTCTAATCTTAACAACGATCTCTCTTTTCCTGATGGCTTAAGTTTTTGGGGTGTGGCTCACTGATTATAACCATTCCAAGTTTATCATCTCAGTAATCGATGTAGTTATATTGTTCATTTGAAAGGCTCGTTGCGATGCAATCTTCAAAAATACTACTCCAAACTACTATGTTATTGCTTGTAGAGCCCTGGCCCATGCTCAGGAATTCTCCCAGAGTTATTCGAAACTCTCCTACAAGCGTTTCATCATCAACAACTTCTCCAACCCTAATGGGAAGTTCCTTTTTTTCCTTTGCAATGTGGAACCCAAAAAACATGGTAAGTTCTACTGGATTTTTCTAATCCAATTTTAATCATGTTGTTTCCCTTGTAGGCAGTCTTCACTTTTCAATTGATACTCAACACAATGCTAATATGTACTCTATGCAAGTAGCTCTTCAAATGGCAATTGACTTCAATCTCCGTGTTCAGCATATCTTCATAATCAACCCAAATTTGCTGGAGAAAATCAGAAACAATACTTCCCCTGTCACGTGATACCTCACTCCCTAGATTTCCAACCATCGGTTCCTTCTTGACATGGTGTCTAATCCTGCTATTCATGTTATTCCCAAAGCCTGGATTACCCCTACTATTAGTTTGGCTGCTCACAACACAAATCTCTGTCCTTTAAATCTCTTTCTACACGGTCGAGATTCTGTCTTTAGTGTTTCTCTTTCTCTCTTTTCTCTCCCTTTTGACTTTTTAGTTGTTTCTTTATTTAATAAAATAGCCCTTTTAGGTTTTTTCTTCAAAATATAAAAAATTAGTTGTGACCATAGATATCATTGTGTCTTCAAATAGATCTTCTTTCCAAAAAATAGTTTTGTAGATATTCTCTAGATACCTTTTGCTTGCTACTCAAGAGAGATCCTCCAAAGTTGATGCTCTTACCAAATGTAGCTCATATAGATTTTCTCCACTTGGTTCCTTGATAGCGATCCTCAAAAAATAGCACCAACCATGGTCTTCTAGTCTTCAAAACACATTAACATCTTTTGCCAAGTCATCTTGCCATATCACTAGACTTGCCACGACATCATTATTGCCACGTCATCTTGACTTATGTCAAATGATGCCAATTATAAAGCTCCAGTTCTAACAAAACCAATTTATATATATATATATATATAACAATGATCCTCTGGTGTCAATCCAATATTAAAATTATCTTGCGAAAAGTTTGGTACACCGTCATCAGTGGGAGATGACTCAATACTATCGCAAGCAAAACGCCCTATTGCATGATCATTGCCACAAACAACTTCAAACATATCATAGTCTTCAATGGGTTTATTTATATATGGTTCTTCATTTGGATGGCTTTGTCAACAAAACAATAAAAAAATTATCATTAAGGTTAGAGAAATATAAATAAAGTGTAATGGGTGACTACAAAATTATAGGATATAAAGATTATACCCATCAAATATGTCATGCATTCCTTTTAACCCATAATTATTTTCTTGTTTTCTTCGTCCCAACCCACACCACTCATCTCTCAAAGTCATCTGATTATAGCCCATTAATGCCCTTTAATGTTCGGAGATGGTTATGTATGTTAGAGTCTGTACAGTCTTTACCAAAATTCTCTCTTAAAGCACAAATGACTGCATGAATTGGGTGTACGACATACCCTACGCTTACTTATATGTGTTACTATAATTTCCATAATTGTGGCTACAATTGTTGCGACCTCTCGTAATTTCCGCGAGGTTTTTCTTTTATTTTTCTCCATGAAAAATCACCTACTTGATACAAAAGTTAATCAATAATTGATTTGGATGGAACTACCAAGAATTAAGACATATGATTGTATTGTATATCATTGTGTTTAAAAATAAATCACTATACCATGACTGATTTTTCAAACATACGGTTTACTAGCCCATCTTCTTGAAGTAAGATAGTTAATGATTCAAAATTGCAAGCATGATGCTATGAGTGACAACTGATAATCACCACCACTACATCCCATTTGGTGTTTTACTAGCATGTACTAGGACTAAAGACCAACTTTGAGAGTGTTTGAGTGCCATTTTATCAAGTAAACTTTGCTTTCTCTATAATCTTGATTAAATATTTCAGTCTATCAACATCAAACTTTTTGCACAAGGTTAAAGAAATAAATAAAATAAACTTAACATGGCCATGCAAAATGTGGTTAGCTATCATGTGAATGCATTCATATGCTTTAATTGATGTAGGGAGAACTCTTGATGTTCAATTTACATTATCAGGTTTGAATGTCGGGTGTGCAATTTACATAATCATTCTAATTGATTTTAGAGTTTCAATGTTCAAATTCATGTCACAATTTCACATGAATTCGAAGATGATGATTTACATTATAATTCTCTAAAGCAGTTTTTGAGGTTGAAATGAAGTGAATGAGATGAAACATTACAATATGATTATGCTAGAGAAGAAGCTTATAAACTAACACGCTGGACTGGGATTAGAAGCTTTTCCATTATGGTTCTTTTGAGATTCATAGCTAACTAATAGACTAGAAACATTCAAGGTTAATAAGGTAAGTTTCAATATTTAAGTAATAATCAATTATTTTTCTTTTTTAAATCTTCTTGGCAAAGTGCAATATTAAGAGCTTCTCATCAAAAGTTAATCAAATTTAAATATTGATGTATATAGTTAGTTCATGCTTCTTACAAGTACAGGTTTGGAGAATGATCACATTTGTGAACAACCTAACTATTGAGTCTGGCAGTATAATTTACTGTGAATACTCTGTTGTGCTATGGTTGGCTTGGTGTCACAAAAGAGTTTGTCTTTGGAAAAATGGTCTGCAGTGTCAGTTAACATCAACTCTTGTTGACAAGATTGAGTACTTACAATGATGTGGTTGTTTTTCCTTCATTAAGCTTTATTCAGGGCAAATTATCTTGTGCTTGATTGGCCTTATGGTCTCACATATATGTCATGGCTGAAACTTGGTTAAGTTGGTCCTAATTAAGATCTCAAGAAACCTTGGAGTTTGTTAGGAATTTGTTAGGCTAGTTGTTGCTTCTTTAGTTCTCTATCCATATAAAATGATCTCTTTTTTCATTCTCTATCCAAGCAATCAGTACTCAAATTCAAATTAAAACATAAATTATAAATTAAAATTAAAAATTAAAAAAACAAAGAACAAAGAGAAAAAATTAAAACTGAAAAAAAAAATCAAAACAAATTGGAAAACAGAACACGAATACCTCTAATAGCCGTGTACTTTCCCTCAAGCTTAAGATCAAAACGCTTTGGATAGAACCCCTGAGATCTAGAACATTGGATCAATCGGTCAGAAAAAAAATTAAAAAAGAGAGAGAGAGAGAAAACCCCATGAGATCTAGAACACCTTGTATTAATCAATTTGAGGAAAAAGAAAGGAGATCGGATCTACGGATTTGGCTACTCCTCCGGGTGAGTTTATCTCTTAGCTGGCTCAAGAGAAAAGGTATGGAGATGGGTGGGAGGAGAGAAAAGATGAGATTGCGGGATGAGCGGTGTCCCACCGATTTAGAAGGACGTCACTCATCCCATTTTCAGAGATGGAGGCCATTCCCTATTTAACCCCATCCGGAAAACCAAACATCCGAATGGGACTGTAGCCATGGCTATCCCATCCCCATCCTGGCATGGCTATCCCATCCCCATCCTGGGATATCCGGGCACCAAACATAGCCTAAGAGGATGATTTAGTAATATGATTTACATTACAATCAATTGCAAGTATTCCCTCTAAATTTCTAATGTTTAAATAATAATCATAATGATGATGATGAGGATAGATCACTAATTAACTGAAAGAAATTAACTGAAAGACTCAAGATCATAAAAATGGTATTATTTGATTAAACAAAAAAACACAACGTAATATTGATACCATCGAAAGGCAAAAACAAGCTTGCATCTTACATTAACGCAAACATTTGCCTGGAAAAGGCTCAAGTTTTCATCATTCTAAGTTCAAAAAAAAAACTTTTCAAGCAGGCAATTTACGTTCATTTTCTTCGATCTTTGTCCCTCTCATAAGATTGGTCCTTGCTCCGATGCCGATCTCGGCTGTTGCTTCTTCTTCCCTTGTCCCTCGACGATGACTTGCTCGGTGGACTTCGGCTCCGGCTATGGCTCCGACGCCGCTTCTTCAAAGATTCATAAGTACTGTTGTCTTGTTCAGTCCCAGTTCTTGTTCGCTCTGTGTTTACAGTGATTAGATCAGATTCTCTCCCACAAAAACAACTATCGACATAAAGTACACTAACAAAAAATATATATAATCCGGCTTGGCTTCTTGTTCAGTTGATCAATTACTGTATAGATCCTAGAGTTTAAATCATGTAAACATACTAAATGGAGTTCTTATCTTATTTTGCGGTAAAACTTACGAGTTGGGTGCTTGTTGCTGCTCTGATCATCAGAAGAATCTAACAGACCAAATTCGGATTGAAGACGCCTACGGTGGCTTTCAACTTTCTTCTCGATTTCCTGTTTATTGTGCATGCCTTGTTCTTCAAGAGATTCCTGGTATTCCAATACAGCGACTTCCAAACGCCTTAATTTTTGCCTGCAAGGAAAAATGATGAATAAATCTTCAACTTTTCATCTAAATGCACAATCTTAAACAACAGAAGTGCATTCAAACCTGTGCTCTTCACTCATACTGTTGTCATTGTGAGTGCGAGGACCGGAAAAAGACACCGTTTCAGTTTCAGTTTCAGTTTCAGTTTCATCTCCCTTCTCAGGCTCACCAACAGTGTTTCTGCTTCCTGGTGAGGAATAACTTAAGCCTAAAACCTGGGCATTCTTATCATCACCATCATCATTGCTGCCATCATCTTCTCTATTCCATTTAGAAGCAGGGAGAAATTGAGTAGAACTTCCTTTCTTGATTGTAGTTGCACCTGCCTCGGAGTCCGGTGACACAGGATCTACAGATGGTTCAAACATCGCATCCCCCACAACATCCCCCCCAACACGATGCTGCGAAGATTTCTGTGTGAAAGGTTTGGTCCTGAGATCAGCAACTCCATGTCGAGAACTATGACCGATCTGGCTTTCATCATCTGTGTACTTAGCTGAAACACTATGCCCGCTCCTGACATCATCATAGCCTCTCTGCTTTTCTGCATCCTCTAGATAGAGCAGTCTTGCAACCATCATTTCTCTACCACCACAAAGAGATAAGCCATTGTGTCTGCATCTTTTTTCAAGTTCAACAAGAGGAAGACCTAATAGTTCTTTCATTGCTGCACCCTTTCCGATCGCCAGGGCACCATCTTGATTAATCTTAACATCACTTGGATTTTCAGAGCTGATTCTTTTTTCGATTTCAGGTGCATCCCCACAAAGAGAGTGAAATGGAACTACACCTGAGCTCCCTGAACGAAGAAAAGTAGTTCTGAGCCCATTCACATACGCATCCGAAAAGAGGAACCAGTCACTCCACACTTGAAAAACTTTCAAAATCTCGTTCCTGAGGCATTTGATAAATAAAATAAAGGCTGTCAGACTCATGGAAGGTGGACAGAACCAGGAAGCATAATGATATCAACAATCATGTTTACCTTAAGTGCTTCGGCAGTGATCCTTCCGGTGATACTGCAATAGAGGTCATTGAAGCTCTCCATTATGTCTGGTATGGGTAGCTTCCAACTTTGTGCGATAAGCAGAGGAATTCTTCACTGGAGCACTGCTGTTGTGAAGTATGTCGGAGACAAGCATAAGTCTTGCAACCTTAGTTGGTATCGGTGTTTCTTTAAGTGTCAATGATTCAGAGAGGACCTCAACGATCTGCAATTACATGGAAATAAACTCCATAAATAAGAAAAGTTCCAAGAACTAATAGAATAAAAAACTAGATTATAGATTAGACTTCCTTTTCACATAAGCTTAAGGTTCATAATAAGGCATGATGAATATCTCCATTTGTGGATTGCAAAAAATGTAATGAGATGAAAGTGAGATGCAGATCTGTTCAACCAAATTAGTTGAATCTGCAAGATGGTAGGCTCATGAATAAAAAAAAATTGCAATTACCTCTCCAGCTGCATCAGCATTATCCAAAGCAAACCCCATAGCATCTTTTATCAGACTCCTTTCTAAAGTCAAAGACCGCAACATATCCTCAAACTCATCTCGTTGTGCATCTGTCAAAGAACGCTCCAATTCCACTCTCTAGAAAATGTAAAACAGAATAATCATGAATCTTGTCCATTTTAATTAAAGATATGAGATATTCCAACAAAACCCATTCCAGAAGTTCAATTAGAACTCACCCTGTTTCTACCAGCTGCAAATGTGGTGCCAGTCTCTTTCTCACGCTCTGGGCTTTGAACAGTTGGCAAAGAAGGTGGGATCCATCTGGATGGAGAAACACTGACATTATCTTAAATGCATTTGAACCAAATGTACAGCTGTATTTGGAAAGATCGGAATAACATAAATCAACTATAAAATCTTGCGAACATGATAACAGTGATACTGCCAAGTGAGAGTTCTAGTGATTCAAAGGACTACGGGTTAACAGTTGTGGTGGTATTTCACCTTCCACTACCAGTAATCATGATGAAAGGCTCTGTCCGCCAGCGCTGAAGAGTATCACCCTGCATTTTAAATGTATGAAATATCAGAATATAACCTCAAATTGTTCACTCAGTATTTTAGTAAATCAGATAGTGGCTAACCAAGGTGATATAAAAGATTAAGAACAAGAAACTGACTAGATGCAGATAAGGATAGCAGCCTTCAGCAAATCAAGGTACATGTTGCTAAACCAGATCAAATATTAAAGGGTTTGAATTCTGCTGGACTAAGAAACAATGTGGGTGATTTAAATAAATAATATGGTCAATTCCCACTATGGTTGGGGAACCCAGAAGAAGCCATAACCAAATCAAGGATACCCATATTTAGTACCATAATTGCTAATATTAACCAAACTGAAAGTGACACATCAAACAATTTCATTTTAATCCCTGAACTGAATTGGTAGACACAAAAATAATCATCCAGTTAACTTCTGTTAAACAAGGAAGCAGCATAAACCTGAGCAAAGGAATAGAGTCTCCAGACATAGTATGCATGCTCCTTAGATCCAAGATCAAACAGAAAGCCAAATAATGGGTTTCCACGGCTTCTCTGCATTATAGCTTGTTCAAAGGAACATCCACCATCAAGAACAAACAATGCCATTGTGTCAATCACATGCCGGAGGTGGTTATCCTTGGGAGGAACAATGACTATATCAGGAACATTTGGAGTGAGCACCTATACAGCAAAGTACAATGAGAATACAATCTTATATTCAAATCTCAAGAGCAAATAATTTAAAGAAAACAATAGTACAGCAAAACCTCCACTGTAACAATGGGTGATTGGTTGTAAGTCTACATTATAAACTAAAATGTCTAAACTTCAAAGCCAAAAAAAAAAAGGAAGGAAAGAAAGAAAGAAAGAAAAGCACTTACATCTATATAAAACTTGATGAATATAAATAACAAACTGAAGCCCCCAAACCTTGCATATAATATTTGCACATAAATTGATAAAATGATAGCATGCATATCCTACTTGACTTACCAGATCAGAAACTTTGCTTGTTATAGAAGACGCCGGCTGGCTATGAGTGCCAGACAATATTACAGCACCACCCTGCCAATAACCATCATAAAAACTTCATAAGAAAATCTTCAGAATTTACAAGCGACTGAACACTCATAGCAAGATGCAAGAGGATGTGTGACAGAGCTCAGCTGCTCACATCCCGACTGAAAATCAGAAAGGTCCACAAACCTCCTTATTTCTAATGGCCATCTGTCCTGGTGGAGGGGCAGGCAGCGCCTGTGATGGCAGAGGCACAGACTTACCCCACCCTAGCTTCAACTCATACTCAAAAATAACTACACCTGTGATGAAGAAATTCAATTTGTCACACATCACAGAAATCTTAAAGTCATAATCATCGATTTTTGCTTGCTAACAAAAGATGGCAATGCAACAAGGAAATAAAATTGAATATTATGACAATAAAAATTCAAATTGGTTATCTTCAATAAAAAAGCAAGTGAATATAAAAACTAAGGCAGACAGGCCAAACCAGAAAAAACCACATTTAAATTTGGAGGATGAAGGTAAGCCATAAAAGACAACGATACAATAATCTAAAACAACCACAAGGGAAAACAAACACAGAAATCATGAAACATGTTTACAAAACATGCTCCCCAAAAATAATTGCTCTACAAGAAGACATCCGGATATATACTAATTGATTACTACATCAACTTCTGATAGCAGATCAATGAAAAATATTAAGATCAACTTCCACACACATGAATTATGGAAACTATAGTAAGTATAATTAGAGGAAGTCCTTATAAGCCAATGGCACGAAATCCAATGAACCTTGCATTTCATCCTTAGCAGCTTGTGCATCCGCTCTATTCATAAAAGCGACAAAACCACAATTTCTCTGCTTCCTGCGTTCCTCTTCAGTTCGAGGCCACATTATCTTCACACTTGCAATGGGGCCAAACCTACCAAATGTCCTCAAAAGAAAATTCTCATCCACCTAATCAAATAATGTAAAAACTATTGTCAAAAGGTGAACATGATGGAAAAACTTTAACACAAGAAAAAAATATTTGGCGATTTACAACCTGTGGTGAGAGGTTACCAACATACAAATTCGTGGTTTGAGGATCCCCATCATCAAATGAACCTGGAACCTTTCCACTCAGATCAAAACCATCTGGTGGTTCATCAAAATGGCTGAGTGTCTGTAGAAGAAGAATTGCAGTGCCAATGTATTAGAGATCCCACATACCAACATTACTAAAAAAATTTAAAGAAATAAAACTTCAAGAACTCTAAATTCATGCCATGTTACTTGAGAGCATCAAAATTAGACAGCATATGACTCTTGGACATCATAACCCAGAAGGGAGCACTCCCTAACTTCTCACTAAGAAAATTTAAAGACTTGTTCAGAAATTCAGTAAACATTATAAGAGTGATTAGAAACCACAAGATGATCAGCTGAATGTGAAGCGGTCTCCTACAAGTCAGTTGCATGAATGAAACATTATTTTCCATCACATGGACACTAAATGTATAAAAAATAAAAATATTTCAATTATTTACATTCGCTCATGATATTAAGAATCCAACCCAATTTTAATTACAGAAGAGATCCCAAAGTTCTTGTTATTTAATAGTTGATCTCAAATTTTAACATCAAGTTTTCATATCAAATGAATTAAACTCAAAATGATCAAGATAAGGCTACTTGAAACAATTTTTGGATTACAATGACATTGGGTGCATAACTCACACAAGTTGCTATATTTTCAGTGCCAGAGAGATCAAATTTATGATTCGCTACAAGCTTTCTAAGAAAATGGGTGTATAGGAAACCCTAGCCCTGGTAGATTGTGGATTTTCATTTTCTTTCAATGCATGGCATTCATTTCCAGTGCTTAATTTCTTAAATCTCTACTCAAAAAATGTTTCAGAGACTAAATCTCTAATCATCTTATATCACACTTGGTAAATCATTCCTACTGCTTAATAGCAAGGAACCAAGTTCCACTTTCTTTAAGTGACATTGTACCAGGAACCATGACTACTTACAGCAGAAATACCATCATGGCGTCCTTCTCGCCGAAGCTCACGATCTTGATTTCGCTTATCCCTCAATTCTTGGGCAAGCTTTAGCTCCTCTACATATTTATCAATCACACGAACTTTTCCTTTCTCCTTTTCCTTTTGCTTCTCATCTTCCTATAATCATTGAAAACTAAAACAACTTCAGCAAAAGATGTCTCAAAACTTTCAATATGGAACAAAAAAATACAGTCATCAACATAAAGTTAACAACAAAAAGAAAAGTGAAAGAAGCAAGATCAGCAGCAACAACAACTGAAAAAGTTAATGGTTCGTATCCTTTGAATTTGCCCATGAATAGTACCACAAACAAGATAAGACATACACGAAGGTATATCAACTCTCAAGATGAGCTACAAGATACATCCATCCTAACAAAAACAATCTGGAACAATTCAAATCCATAACAAATTGAGGCAAGAAGATATTACACTAAAATTTGACCAAATAGGTTGACCAAAGTAGCATAAAGAACAGAGATAGTGCTTAAAAGACAAATGAAAGGTGAGGTTTTGTTTCTATACACATGATCTAACCACTTCAGGATACAGAATGTTATAATATCATCTGCACTATAACCATCTTTCAACTTAACCAACCATAGAACATGTTCTACAGAATCTACCAACCATATTGAAGAAAATTGACAAGAGCAGGAGACGACAACCTCATTAGTAAGAAGAAAGTTCATTAAGCTAAAATTAAAGGGATAGATACATGTTGAACAAAAGTAAAATAGGCCACCTAATTGCAGTAAATGTTGACCTGAATTTATTCCTAAAATATGGGTCCTATTTAACTCTCTAGGTTTATAAGAAATGTTACTCCAAGGACTATGTTTAGGTCTATAACTTTTCTATTCTAATAAATTGTATACATTATTCAAATGTTAAAGAAGTATTCTAACTGCAGCATCCAAACCAAAAGAAAAACCATAATCTTCCTTAAACAATGCGCAATTCCAAGTGAGAAGCAAATGATCCACAAACCTTCTTCTCAGGTTCCCGCCCTTTAGATATAGGAGGCAAGAAAGTTGGCACATACCTGAAAAAATCAAAGGGTAATAATATCATCAATTTACAAAAGGCTTAAATGGAAGTTACCATTTATATGGAAACTTTACAAACAAAGTAAATGTGTTGGGTTTTGCAAAACCAAGGCGGGCTTGAGGCGCTTCTCAGCAGGCGGGCGTAAGCCTCGGGGCGTTGGTGGCGCCAGTTTTGGAAAAACAATATTGTCTACCAAATACAAAGTAACAAATATGTTATTTTGATTTATAAAATAAATAATTTTTTGAAACTTATTAAAATATATTATTTTTATTTATAAAATAAATATTTTCCGAAACTTATGTCACGATAAAAATATATTATTTTTATTTATAAAATAAATATTTTTCAAACTTATCTTATCTGATTAAAATATATTATTTTTATCTATAAAATAAATATATTTTTCAAAAATTAATAAAATTATAACATTTATTTGTAACTCATCTTATCTTATTTGTAACTAATCTGCAACTCATCTTATTTTATTTGTAGTTTATGTAATTTTTTTGTCATTTACACTTAATCTTTAGATTAAAAAATTAAATTGATGCGTGTTACATGTGCAAAACCATAGGTGTTGATGGGTGTCGTTGGTTTTATTGAATTTACATGTATAGATTTTCAGTAATTGAAAGTATATACATATAAATATTTTGTTACTTTATAATGATATTACAAAATTTGGATTTTTGAAGTAGCAAGCCTCCACACCTTGTAGCAGGCGTGCGCCTCGGGTCACGTCTTCAGTGAGGGCTTGGCCTCCCAATTCCATTCTCATAAGCATGTGAGGCTTTGCCCTTGGCCTCGCCCGAGGCGCCTCAGGCGCCACTTTCACCCCGATTTTAAAACCATGAATGTCAGGACCAATTCACTCAATGCATCTTTGTCACCTAGATGAATTGCACAAAAAAAAATCCAGAGAAAGAGCAAAGACGAAGTCAAACCGAAATGGGCAAATGAAGTTGAATAAGACAACATCAGAACATGACAGATCAACAAAAGTTATGGCAAATGAGGGATTATTGATTTCAGTACGCCATCAAGTATGTGTTCATGTAACTGGTTGCATGCAATCTAAATAGAACCAACATGACCATGACCATGGCCTAATCAACTTTGGGAAAAGCTGCTTTTACACCCCTATAGAAGTTTGATTGCTACTATACTCTTGTAAAAATCATATTTGCTAGTGTGCCCCCATAAAAACAATTATATCCTCTGTCACTAGAAGTCAACTTAAAGACCTTATAGAAAGTCAGATTTACCCTTGACCTGTATCTTTTATTTCCCTCTCCCAAAATGTGCTAAGAGAAGAGACCGAGAGGCATTAGATCTTTCTTTTTTTTTTTTATTGACTTCTAGTCAAGAAAATAAAATTGATTTGTAAGAGAATATGAGCAAATAAGGTTTTTACAAGGGAATGATAGGAATTACCTGTTTTGTGGGGTGTATAATAGCAATCACCCATTATGCGGATGCATGCAAGCAAAAACCCATCAATTTCAAACTCCGACACATTTATAAACATAGCATGTGGCATAATTCTTACATGAAACTAATATTGGAATGGTAAGTAAACCATTCACTGAACCAATATGCATTCACTTTATGTAATTTTCCACAATTAATATGAGTCAAACTATGTCAAACTTGGCAATCGGAGTAGGGTTGAAAATCAATGGCTGTTCTGATACATGCAGGACACTATGCTGGTATATAAATGCCAATTTGAAATTATGCATATGTTGGTTGAGTTAGTCATAATTACAAAATTCAAATGGTTAATAGATGTCCATAGTCTTCATCATAAAGTTAACATTAAGTATGCTTTGTGTCTAAGTTTGTACTTTGTAATGTTCATAGCAAATCCAATATAATATAATACAATTAAGGAACTCACTGAAAAATAAATAAATAAATAATATGCAGTGATTGCAAGAAACAGGCCTCATATTAATCATCAACATTCATATTTAAGGAGATGCAGACGCAAGTCATAGAACCTACTATTTTTGTAGCAACACATGACAAAAATCAACAAGTGGCTAAAAGAATGCAAATGAGTATTAAATAAGAAATAAACAGGAGAAGGAGCAGGATGCCTAATATTTTCTATCAAAATCTAGGAGAGATTTGAAAATAAAGTAAGAACTAGAAGCTCACAAACAACATAAATTTGCTCAAAAATAAACAAAAGAATGAACTTTGCCAATTGAAAAGGATGATCAGTGCTAATGTTTGTTAGACAGGTACAGAAATCAGCCCATCAATTGTTAAAAGGACATGCCACCTGGCTGAAGATGATGAGCTGGCATGAGCTGTGAAATGCTGCTTTGCGGAAAAAAACAGGCCATTCACCAGCTTCATGCAAAAAAGGACTAAAACCTCCAGTGGCCCCTAAACTTTGGGCCAATGTTCATTTTGACCACTAAACTACAAAAATGTTTGTTTTGACACTTGAACTTAACAAAAATATTCTCATTAGCCAGCTGTACAACACCACCACCACTTGTTGAGGGTTGATCTGTCATGAAGATTGATGTGGCAGTTAATATGGAAAACTGAATGTCCCATTGTGCCACATTGCATGCCACATCACCCATACTATTATTTTTATGTTTTGTTTTTAAAGGTAGTTTACGTGGCAAATGTGCCACATGAGCTGCTATGTAACTATATATTTTCTAGAATAATTAGAAAGAGCCATAGCACTGCACACTTTGTCACATCAACACCTTTTTCTAAAAAAAGAAATTAAAATTGAAATCTGACACCAATGTGGTACAATGTGAAATGCAAATTTCCACATCAGCTATCACATAAGGCTACTTCAGTAAACTCCAACAGTAAGGTTGGGCAGAGAAGACAAAATGAGCGTTTTTGTACAGTTAAGGAGTCAAAACGAACCATTTCATAGAGTTTAGGGGATAAAATGAATATTTTTCTTTTTGTTAAACTCAAGGACTATTAGTGGCTTTAACAACTCAATGAACAAATTCTAAAAGGAGGAAGTACAAAAAATAATAATAAGACTCTAAAAGACAAGATGAACAACAAAACCAATTGCGTATAGTAATACCAATTTAAGAATAGCAAAACACAGGCCAATTGTAAAACTGATTTTTCACTCAAACTTTTTCCATAAATATTGGTTTTGTAGACAGAGTATTCTTGATCTCATTATTTTATCATTTCATTGTGATACACTTCTGACATGAAATAAACACTAATAAAAACTTACAAAAAGTCAAGCATAGATAAAGTGTAAGTTTGCATGTGTGCGTGTGTATTGATGGTAGTGGTAGTGGGTTTACAAGATGTCAATATTTGACGTTCTCCACCTTAAACCCAGTGGCATGAAACTAGCTATCAAAATGCTGGCTTCATGCCACCTGAACCCGAATAAGCTCATACTGCAAATTAAAGTACAAGAGGCATTATATACCTAATTATTATGAAGAAAAAGACCTTAGAAGAATCCACACTATTTAGAAAAAGTGATTGTTGAGTGCCAAGTCAATAAAAAGGGAGAATTTTGCATTTTGGGGAAAAGGTGATGTGGGCCATCCGCATTTATCAGAATGGGAGGGAATTAATCAAATTTAGCAGTTTTTATGAAAATCATGCATGCTGCACAATAATCTGATAACTTCACAACTAAGTATAATAACCTAACAAGCCTAATGTAAAAGGGCACATTTACCAAATTACAACCAATTTTCTAGCAATCATTTTCCTCCTACTACTACTACAACCCAAAAAAATTAAGCAATATAATTGTCTCACAAACCACCATCAACACAAGAACAGCATAAGCTTCATTTAGTACCATAATCTCAAATAATACATGATGAATGGCTAATATAGCATTATGTCCTTATTGAATCAGAAGATAGGGTGGCCTCTTTACTTGTGGAACATGGCTAGAACCAAAATTCCATCTCTAGTAATCAAGCATTTATATTTACCTACTTCCCTTCTTTGGTACAGATACCCCATCTTTGGAATTTCCACCTGCCATTGCCGAATGATAGAAAATCCCATATTCTTATTAATGTGTTCCCATTGAGAAAAGTATGAATATATTCTTTGCAATGAATTAAGAAAAAAAAAATAGCTAATTGAAGGAACAAAAAAAACTTAGTTCTAAGACTAACCTTCAGGATCATTTCGAGGCTTCAGATTGGGGTCGATTGTCCCTCCTCGTACAAAAGCTCTTGGCCCAGAAGGGTCATCTCCCTCGAAAGACTCTTTAAACTGCTCTAATAAGCGAGCAGTCTCTTCTTCATCTCTCTTCAAAATTCACTTATATCAAATAACCAATAAAATGATCTTCAATAATCTTTGAATCAAGAAAAGAATCCTCACCTTCTTCTTTGCTTCTTCATCCTTCCTGTGTTTCTGGTACGGTGTCTTCATCCTCTCATCAAAAGCTCAAGGCCCAAAAACCAGAGCACCTTCTCAGCCATGAAAAACACACACAATGTTGTTATTCATTATCTCAAATTAGGCTTCAACCCGAGCAATGAAAGCAAAGGCGTGCCCAATCCCATACCTTAACCAAATACAGATAAACAAACCAAAACAACGGTTCTCTCACTGGCTAAAAGCTTAAATTTTTACCCTTCTCTTTGCAAAATATATATATATATATATATATATATTCACACACTTCTTACAAATCAACGAGAACTTTAACCAAAGAACAAAGAAAACAGCAGAAGCACTGGCCAAAAACAATAGAAAAACAAAGTTCCCATAGCTGGCTAAAAGCTTAAATTTCCCCCAAATACTTACAAATCAACTAGAAATTTAACCAAATTATCAATAGAAAACAAGAAATCATGGTTCCAAATTAGTGTCCTGAAATCATGACTACAAGATTTAAGAACACTATTTAAAACACAAGAAATTACAGGCGCATTCAATAATCATCCAAGAAACGCTGACAAGCCTCACAAGAAATCAAGCTTCCAAACTGATGACCATCCAGGGAAAAAAAAACACCCAAATAAATCATGATTTCACAAACTAAAACCTCAAGGCTCATAGATTTCGAACGGAAAAATAAATCAAAAGAAAAAAAAACCCTAGAAATAGGAATGAATTCACAAGAAATACCTGGAATCACAGAGCTTCAAGCGGATCGAAAAGGAAAACCTAATAAATTGGGATCGAAGTAGCGAGAGGGATCAGAAGGGGTTCCTCGCACTATGAAGTCGAGAAGGCCGTGAACCCGAGTAAAATTGCGGATTAATCCTTCCCGCTTCATTACCAAAACCCCCTTCACTTTTATGATAATTACAAAGAACCCCTTCTAGGTTTTTTATCTTTTTATTTTTTTTATTTATTTATTTATTTATAACACACAATCACTATTTATACATTTTAAAAAAATATCACATCATTTATAATTAAAACTCTCATCATTTATACGGGCTCCCAATACTAATAAATTATTGAGTACTTTCTAAAGTTTGTATCATTTGAGAAATTTATCATTAAATAAAATTAAATAGTAATTTTTCAAAAAACGTTCTTTTTTTTTGTGGATAATTACACCTTGTAAGTTCTTACCGTTTGGAAAATTTACAATTAAGCAAAATTATGCAATAATCCTTCATTGTTCATTATAAACAACCCTTTCACTTTTCTTATAATGACAAAAAGGCCTTCTAAGTTCTTACCATATAGAAAATTTTACAATTAACTCTTAGTTAGAATATGTAATAATTAATTTTTAAAAGTTATATATATATATATATATATACTTATTAAATATAGATTGTAGGCTAAACTCCTTTACAATCACTCATTTAATTAATGATACTAATTGATTCTTAAAATAAAATTTAAAAAAATGACTGATGATGGTCAAAACAAACAAGAAATACGAAAAACATATGAATGTGTACATAATATCCCTATTTAAAGGTGTAACATGTAATAAGTTTTTTTTTCCTTACGATATAAACCCTTCCAGTTCAACTTCGTCTTTCATTGGAAATCAAATATCTTAACCACTCCGTATAATGGTCTATATCTAATTATTTTAAGGTGGGTAAAAAAATTTGAAATTTGCAACATATATATCAAATGAGTATTTATGACTATTATATGTAATTTCAGCTGGGAAAAAAATTTAAAATTCAAAAACAAAAAGAAAAAAGCTTTACATTATTCATGATATTAAAAAATAAAATGGTTTACAATTAGTTTATGAAAATTTGTTTTGAGTACAGATAGAAGTAAATAATTGCTAATATACCCTGCAAAACATTCATATTTATATAAATAATTCTTAATCTGCATCACAAATAATGCAAACAATAATAAACCTACATGAACAACAATGCAAACAGGATTATCAAGCATCCCAAATCCAATAATTAACACTGAAAACAAACAAAGAGAAGTAAAACACAGTAAAAGCCCTCTATTTATCCATTGTCCAAAATATTAGCAGACGAGAAACAAATCACATATCCACATTCATAGGGTATAAAATACTTGGCAATCAAAGTCATGGCCGAAATTTGAAGCTTTTAGCAGCAACATCACAACAGTAGTAATTCCACATGTCACAAACCACTTCTAGGCCGCACACTAGTAGTGAATACAGAGTTTTCGAATATTTAGTGAGAAGCCAACTTCTTTAGATGCTTGAAAGTTCGTTCCTTTATCCACTGCCGATCATAGGGTAAGTAAGCTTGGATTGAGTGATCATAACTGCAATCAAGATCGAAAAGCATGGTTCAGCTCATTATATTAGCTCATTTGGAATGTGGTAACTTTGTAGAAAGAACACATACATCAATGCACTCAGATCAGTAAGGCCATCGATGAAGTTGTAGAGATCAGCAATGTCATAAGTGATGTTTCGGATGGTAGGATTAAGCTCCTTGAGTTTCCTCTCATACAAGCCACATATACCTATCCATGGTGACAAAAAGGGTAAGAAAATAAGAAATAAAAGCTTTAAAAATAAATTTCTTCAATAAAAGTTGAATCAATTCAGATACCTATAACTTAAAAAGGAGACTTTGGTTATCCTATTTTAAGCATAGGACATTACTAATTTTACACAGCAACAACAAAAACTTTCCATTCTTCAGAAAGATGCAATCCCAATTTAGTGGATGAATTATAGGAACAACAGGTGCACACATATAAGTGTAATCATCTACATACATTAAGGCCATGTTTGGTAGCTTTTTATACAAAACCTGATCAAGTAGTACTGTAGTAGTACTAATAATTAGTTAGATGAATACAACTGGAACTGAAAAGCATTATTGTAATCCAATAGTAACCAACATATACAGCTCATAATGAGGAACTACAGATAATAGTATTCACTTCAGATCCCAATTACAGAACTCTAATTCCAAGTTTTTCCAACTACAACAAACATCACCTAAAGGCCATTTACATATATATGTCCAAAGGAGATCATGTATCAATGTGTTAAATATTGCACACCCGCATAAGGTAGATGTGAGCAAAATTTCTGAAAATATTCATGAGTTCATAACTTCATATCATCAAATCCTTTAGCAAGAGCATCAAAAGAATATCTATGATCATAGTTCATTTCTCAAGAAAAAAATAAGTCTAATGTCTGATGGAATGATAACTACCATCCATCGCTTGGCTAATTGAGTCGAAGTCCATAAATGTTCTTGTTGCTCTGTTCTGAGATGTCTGCATCAAAATAATCGTGTGCCTGTTCGCCTGCAAAAAATTTGATTCCCACAATTAATCAATAGATATTCAACAAAATAAATTTATCAGGGTTGACAACAGTAAAATGCTGAGAAGATACAACACATAAAAACATTACTCATAACAACAGGCATCTTACCTTCCACTGAAACAAGCATAACCTTTGCACCTGAGTGAGTGCACAAAAACTCAAAGCTATCAACTTTTTGTTTTTCTTGACAATAATCAAATCATGAGACTTACTTTGCACATCAACTAACACCTTATTCTCCATTAGCATAACCAAAGATCACAACATCCTTTCAAATGCAATCCTTTTCTTTTACCAAATTTCACTCATGCTTTGGAGCTCACATGAAGAACTATCACAAAACCCCAATATTCTCCATCAACCCAAACAAATCCTAAATTTTTTGCACAACAAGTCGCTCCAAGAAAAACCGAACAAAATGAGAAGCTATTCATGCTACTCGTCCATCTATATCATCACCAAGCACCACCGTAAAACCAAATTCCCACATGGAATCCAGGCCAAACTTTCTCCTTTTTCCACAAAAAGGGAGAAAAAGAAAACACAAACAAAGGCAGCTTCTTTATGGCGCTTATCTACACGCCCACCAGACACGCAGAGATCGAACTCAAAACATATCAAAATAGAGATTAAAAAAACCATAAACTGAAGTAAAAAAACACTGAAAAGAAGTCTAATAAAAACTCAAACCCTAATTTCGAGATCCACCCAAAGGCGAGATCACACAAAACAATAATAGCAACATAGAGATCAGCGAGAAGAGGAGAACAAGGCTCACCATGATTGGATCGAAATCGAGCCCTCTGCAACCGAGAGCTGGGAGAATCGAAAGACAAAGCTGGAGTTTTGGTGAAAGACGAGGAAAGGGAACGCAACACTAGAGAAATCGGATTCTCGATCCTGAAATCCTTAGCAAGAGAAAATCCGTACACTTTTTCCAATTACCCCCCTGGAAAAGTTTTATATTCATAAATACTCCCTCACAAACAAAATTACATTTAAATCCTTTTTTATATGCATAATCCTAAAAATTTCAGAATTTAACTATAATTTTACTTTAATTTTAATTATTTTTAAAAAAATTAAATAATTATGAACTTGCGTTTTTTGATAGATATAATTCTCTAAACATTCCCTCTATTTTTCCAAACTTACCCTTTATTGTAATTTTTCGGTGCCTCTACAATTTTAATTTAGTCAATCCTTTTAAACTCTAAATCATCAAAAAAGAAACTAATATGACTTATTTAAATATAATAGATGAACTAAAAAGTTATAATTTAAAATAAAAAACTAAAAAAATAAGCTTAAAAATATAAAGACTATTTAAAAAATTAAATCTTGTTAAGGTCACTTTTGCAAATTTTACACACATATATATCATAGAAATTATTAAAATATATCATTATTTAACTAAAATATTATCCCTAAGAATTGAGGAAAGAAACACAACTTTCATTCACTGAACATAAACCACAAAAAGTTTGCAGTCATATTCTAATCTCAGTTCAACTTCTGAAATAAAATAAAATAAAATAAAATGAGAAAAAGAGTCAAAGCAGAAACAGAGCTCTATGTAAAACTTTCCGACCAACAGATCGATCGATGTATTATACAAGGATTCAGCTTCCCGGTTTCTACTTCAGAGCTTTAGAAAATTCTCGAGCATAATACGATTTATTCATCGACCGGAGAGTGTGCATTGTATTGCTTGTGATGTTTTCAGCTTACTGTACATGTCCTCTTGTATCTTTCGCCGTTACATGGTATGCGAACAAATGACCTGCTTCAAAAAATGATTTGAGGTCGTTCGCTTGCTGATTACATGAGCGGAGAATTGTTTGCTGAAGAAATTAGTTGAAGAAGTAAGGTGAGTCGAGGACATTTCTCATGTCGAATTCACCTCTCTCTGGCAGAGGTGGGAATGTTAATGTCGGAAAGGATGTTTGAAAACTCTCGAGCAACTGCTTGATATATAGAAATTATAATCAATCAAAATTAATCGATAAGAATTGAAAATATATATATAGTGTAGTGTTTCCTTACATTCTCAAGTATAGGAATTTCATAGAGCTCCACAAACTGCTTCCTTAGAATTTGATTCATGGTGTCCACATCACAAGCATGTGTCCAAAAAGAATCATGAACCCCTGCAACCAAATAGTACATAGATTTTATATATATGTTGAAATGAATGCGAAGTAGACAATGAAATGTTAACAGTTAAAGAAACATTAGAGACCTGCAAAATGTAAGCCGGCTTTTCTGCAAGCGATGGCAGTCATCATCATATGAGAACCATCAAGAGAGTGTACAAAATTTGGTGGGAAAGCGGTCTTCTGCCGTTTAACTGAAACCTGATATTGGTGACCAAATAACAAAATGAGAAAGAAAGTTTTGGGTGCAGGAAAAGATCGCAAAGGAAAAAAGATTGGTTGTACTGTACCATGTCACCCTCCCGCTGTAATGCCAAAACTTGAAGCGAAGTTCGTACCTGTAAACATTGAAATCAGTTAATTTCATGATTCTTTGCATTGTCCAGAACATATATATATATATAC
Source organism: Dioscorea cayenensis subsp. rotundata (assembly GCF_009730915.1). NCBI lineage: Eukaryota > Viridiplantae > Streptophyta > Magnoliopsida > Dioscoreales > Dioscoreaceae > Dioscorea > Dioscorea cayenensis. Next base: position 29,799,078 of record NC_052479.1, on the reverse strand, counting down.
ATAGAAGTTCAAATAAAAACTCAACACACTTGATGTCTTTCGCTATTTCGATAAGGCTGAACAACGGGTAGACCAAGAGGAGTCGTCCATCTAACAGGTTGATTCTCCGAAGCAATCACCTAAAATGCCATTTCAGTGCAAGAAATTATACAAACTCTCAAAAAGTTCTCTTTAAATATATATATATATATAAGACATTGAATGTCAATTGATGTTGGACAAGATAAAGGGGGACACCTTCGCACAATCAGCAAGCCATTTCATAATACTACGCGCAGCTTCAAACATCTCACCAAGAGCATTCAATGTCACCTACAGCAATGTATTGCATCAATATAAAAAGCTCGTCGATTCAAAATACTACATTTGCGGTTAATTAAGACAGAAACACTTACTTTAGCAGCATAGCAGGATGCACTAAACAGTAACACGTCATCCTCAATCTGTCCCTTCTCTGCCAATCTCCTTTTGATTTGCTCACGAGCACCAACATATGTAACACCATACACGGATGTCATTACAGTCTGCTTCACTAACTTCCTATCCACCTGAATGCTACCAAGGCCGAATAAAATTCAACTGAATATAAGGATTATCAATGAAGCATTTATATTTGTTCAGGTGATTTCTTGGAGCTCTTTGAAGGAACACTAACCTGATCAACTAGGAGCTTGGCAAGTGCGGCGGTTGGACCAGCAGCTGGATCCTTCTGGGCGTCCCTTCTCACAGCCTCCAGAACTCTTTATTTTGAACAAAGAAACAATTTATCACAAATTTAGCATTTAATCATCAGAGAGCCAATGTTCTTGATAATTGAACCAACTTCTGGCAGAAAAGTTTCGTTATTCTTCAGAGGCTTATATTGTGCATTATGCAATGTATACCTGGCAGATATTCCTGAATATACATCAGCAGGTTTATCCCCTGCAACTAGATTGACTGCAGCTGCCTCTAGCTGAGATATCAAAGAATTGTTAATGCAGGGACATAGTTGAAGAATATACAAATCACACATGCACAATGAAAATTATATAAATAAATGAGATTGCTTGAAGAAGAAAAATGTAGCCTACAGAATTTCTTCCCAGAGCTGCATAGTGTTGCAAACCATTGCAAGAACCATCCTACAAAGAAACCAGGATTTGATTGAGATTATGGAGTAAAACTCTACATTTGTGAAAGTAATGCTAACAAGTTCGAGAGCTAATTAGATAACAATTTAATTAGCTCTTGTGGAGTAAAACTCTACATTTGCAACGAAAACATTGTTTAGCACCTCAATCGAACATTATAGATGAAAGATGGGAAGTTAGCATAAGATAAAATTGCAAGACAGAACTAAACCATTAATGATATAAAGCCTACATGGCTTGTACAATCACTTTACATATGGTGGAAGGAATTAGTCTGGATGACTATGATACTATAAGACAAAACGCTCAAAGAAACAACAGAAGACTTGCATCATGAACATCCAATTTATGAAGTGAAAAGTAATCCCTACTCTAAGTTCTAAAACATTTTGCACGATATGGTGCTGTGAGGATTCCAAAGGATGACAAGGAAAAAAAAAATCTAAAAATCTTGCTTTTCTTTAGGCAGCATAATTTTCAATGCCAGCTATCATACCTGATGAATAGGCAAATGGGAAACGACGCTTTGGGGAGATGAGCTTTTCAAGGCATCTGAAAGATTTATACATGCAGCTAAGCATTGGAAAGGATCTTCAGCATTTAGCCACCATCGGTTTCCATCAACAGGATTGGTCGCTGAATCAAATATATCAGGCAAACTATTCTCGACAAATGCCAACCTTCCATCATGTGATAATTTTTCAACACCTCCAGCATAGAGGTTTGCCAAATGTATCTTTAGCCAACGTAACCCAGACTTCCCAAGTGGTCTTCCTTCCGCAAACTCCAAGATTCCTCGGCATAGATCTGAACTTAAATGGTTCAGGTGGGAATGCATAGGATACGCCCGGCCACGAAAATCCAGATTATGGGGATAATACAAGTTTTCCTCATCCCGCATTTTGCGTGCCACCTATTTACAGATAAAGTGAAATAAGCAGCAGACAATGATGCACAAAAAGCATGAAGTATATAAAAAATGAAGAGAATATGGCTCACAGAGAGTTTAAGTTCTATATCACATCTCTGAGCATGCATCTCAGAGTTGGTCTTCTTAACTTTTCTAGTGTTCCATCTCCATTTCCGGAGCTCAGCTAGATCATCTAAATTAGGTCTTTCTGGCAAAGGCACCTACAAGGGTGGGAAAAAAATGAGATACATAGAAAGAAGGGGAAAAAGAAAAAAAGAAAAATATATATGGGGAATTATGCAACAGCTTTGGCATTAACTTTGTTCTCCACAAAATTAAATTGAGGTGATACTCACATCCTCCCGGTCAATAAGACCAGCAATTCCACCACCTGTACTCCACAGGCTCTCTACCACATCAAGTATTCTTTTGTTTACCCTCCATTTTGTACTTCCAAGCGTGTCTAGTGCCTGAAATATGTGGTTGGCATGTTAAAACTCCAGTGGAATTGGCTACTTTGATAGAACGGATATGAAATTCAAACAAAATACTGAATCTTCTCTCTACTAAAAAAGCAGGGTATTGATCAAGACAAATTTGGAAGACTAGTATGAAAATGACATTTTATCTATTTTAAGATATCGCCAAGAATCGAAAAATTTGCATTATCATGAATGGCATAGTTACCCTGTAAAACATGGGCACAAAAAGTTTAAGTAAATGGTGTTCCAGAACATTTATACACTAGTCACCCAAATGTTTCTTCAAAGCTAATTATATTGCATTTAACAGCATTTATAAGAAACGGAACAGCAGTTACAAACAGAGAGCAATCTGTAGCAAAAAAGAAGCAACAAAGCCAAAAGATAAACAGAAAATTATTAACCTGAAAAACCTTCTGCAACTGTTTTCGAGGGGTGCTTTTAATTGCATCTTGTTGTTCCCTTGATCCATGTGTACGCATGACATATGATGGTAAGAACAAATGCCCACCTTTGTCATACCTTAAAGTGAAAGGAAACTAATAACTCACAGAGCAAAAAATGAGAACGATCCAACAACTTAAATGTTCAATACGTAGATGAGGCATTGAAGAAACATGACAAAAGAATAATAGTATGCGACTTTATGATTCATTGTGGTCTGTAGCTAAGTAAAACTTTTGCACATAGTAATATATCATAAACAAAATTTAAATTCCCACGTCCAATCATACCCCTTCCACCGTTTGGGAGGTATCAACATTGGCATGTAAGGAATCACCATGTGTGTAGCCTGCAAATATTAATTCAAAATTAATAATAATACATAAGAAGATAGAAAAGCAATCATACAACACAATCAAACATTGAGAAAACACATGAGTTCACCATTTTTGTGACCCATCTTACATTGATCATCTAACTTATTCAAAGGCTAATACAGCAGAAATCTTATAATAACCTTCAAAATCAAATAATACAATCATATAGCTAGTACAGACACCCCCTTCAACCAGGACTGAAAAAAGGATGTATCTGATTAAAAATTTGATGATACTTACCGTGCTATCAAGCCCCTTGTGGACCAAGGGATCACATTCTATCACTCCATATCTCCTCCTTAATTTTCCACTACAAGGGCATGGAATACAGTTATGAACTTGTGAACAGTGGCAGAATAAAAAAGAAAAGAAAAGAAAAAAAGGTTTACCCATCTTCCCTGGTGATGGTTTTCAAGACATGTCTAAATGCAGGTCTAATTTCTGGCAAACTATCTGCTAATTGGCTTGGTGGAGATTGTACATAAGCTGATTCAGTTAATAATTCTATCAGCCGACTTCCCAACTGCAAGAATAAAAAGGGAAGAAATTTTTACTCCAGAAATTGTAAAATATAAGTATAAAGTATCACCTAGCAAACTCCGAGCTAGAGAAAGATGCACAAACCTTAACTTGGGCATCCCGGCCCCAAGGCTCAACAGTAACCTCATCTTTCACAAGTTTTTGCACTTCACCAAATTTTTTCATTTTTACCATATCCACAACCCGTTTCCTAAGGACTTCTTGCTCTTTGTTGAAAACAACACTTTTATCAGGTTGCTTTTTTCTCCTTCCAGATCGTTTTGTCATTTGAAGAAAATCATGAATCTTCACCTGAAAGTTTCAAGAACAAGATATGATAAAGGGGTTACATGATTGAAATGGAAAGTAAATTCCACATTTTTAACTGAGGGAAATAAGTGGCTATAAATTTCCCCGGTCGAAGAAAATTTAAGCAAGTGCAAGCACACCGCTATAAATAGATACACATTGACATAAGATACAAAAGAGATGGTTTTAGTAAATCAGATTATTATAATAATCGCTCACAAATTAGAAGGGCTTTGCACGCATATAAAATCCAACATCATAAAAATATGTTGTAGCTGAATTGCTAATTGCTTGAGCAAAATGAACATGACTCACCTCGTGCTCTATGGCCTCACCAATATGGAAAGCTGCTTGAATAACCCTAACACACCCCTCTTCCTGTCCAGTCATCAACAGCCCCATCATTTTATGCATCACAATGACCGCGAGCTTGTCAGCTGATAACAAACCAATATGAGCCGCATAAGCAGCCTTCTGCTTCTTAACCTTCTGCAACTTCTGCTCCTTCTCAATAGCATCTCTCAAAGGCTCAAACCACCCCAAAAACAAGGACTTCACATAAGGCAAACTAGGGGCAAGCTTCTTATCAAGCATCTCTCTTTCCAATTCTTTGTACTCCTCGGCTGCCTTTTGCCATGCTTCGGTCTCCACCTTCACCTGCCTCCTCCGGAGTTTATTATACTTTGACCTATCCATCCTCTTGGCATCAAACTTCTCAAAACTCAACGAAAGATCAATCTGTTCAGCATAATTGGATAAAATCCAAGGTGGGTCTTCTTGGAAAACTCTTTCAAGTGACAATCCCTTTCTCCAAAACTGAAAATCCATCTCTTCCATAGAATAATCCGCAACTGGATCTAACAACAAAGGAGATTGCATTGGACCCAATTGTGAAAAGACCACTGGAAAAGAGCTCTCTGGCTCCGAAGGCTCCGAACCAAGAGGAAACGAAGAAGAATGAAGAGAGCTAAAGACCATCCATTCCCCAACTCCTTTTGAAGAGCTTGGATTCATCAAAAAGATGAGACCTTTGCGCTTGTTCTTCACTGCCAGTGAACCAGCGACTGAAGAGCCAAAATTCAAAAGAGAAACCTTGGGAGAAGGACTCCTTCTTGCTTGAATCCTCCTCCATTGACCATGGGCATGGAATGGAGGGATTAGAAGGAACGAAGGTGCTAAGGACGCCAGTTGGTATCAATTGGGGATTGATTGGAATCAAAAAAGGAGGGATTTTGATTAGGGTTTTGGGAGAAGAAAGGATAGAGAAGAGTCAAAACCACTGCAAAACCCTTCCTTGATGTTATCTCTACTGATGTTCGAGGGTTTTGGCGTCTTCTTCGGAAGCCGAGTGGGGCTTTAAAAACTGAGATGAAAAAAATTATTTTTATAATATATATTTATAAAAATATAATTATTTAACTAATCTTAATAAAAGAAAAACATTAAGAAAACTGTAATATGGTTCAAAGGTTGAAATGTAGATTTGACAAAAATATATATACATTTGAATATTTAAATTTAAAATTTACAATGATATTTTTTTAGAATTTTGATATTAATTAATTTCACTTTTTTTTTTAAGTAAAACTAAAAGAGTCCCCGGTCAAAAGAAAAAAAAAACTCAGAGTGAAAAGTAAAAAAAAGGGATTTTTTTAAAAAAATATTATTAAATATAATGAAGGGGTTTATCTGCAAACTTGGATACCCTCGGATTTTCCTCCGATTTCCACAATTTCACGGGTGCGTTCCATTTGAACGATTCGGAACTCAATCCAATCGCATTGAGAAATTCCTATTTGAAGGCAAGTTCCAAACTTTCTCTCAATTTCTTGGTTTTCCCTTCGGATTTTGGTTTGTTCTGGAGATCTTTAGCAATAATGTTTTGTTTCTCTGAGTTTGATTTGGGGATCTAGGGTTTTTTTTCTCTGCCTACTGAGTTTCGCGTTAGAAAGGTGTCATTTTGCATGGTTTGGAATCAAATTTTTTTTAGTAATTTAATCAATTTTTTATGTCAATGCTTTCGTTCCTATTCTAAGTTCAGTTGAGGTTATAGTTTCTTTAATAGACTTGTTGTAGTTTATGGATTGATGGCTATGGTTTATTTGTTTACTATTAATGCTCAAGCTTGAAGCCATTGTTACAGTGAAATTTTTGAAACTGGTGGTGTTGTGGATGTTCTTTTTCTTTAATGAGCATGTTGTTGTTGATGGATTGATGGTTATAGGTTTTCTTGGTTTCTATTAATATTTAAGCTTGAAGCTTTTGTTACATTGAAATTTTTGAAACTGGTGGTGTTAAGGAAGTTGTTTTCTTTAATAAACATGTTGTTGTTGATGAATTCATGGTTATAGAGCCTTTTTTTTTTGGGTGGTTTCTATTAGATTTCAAGCTTGAAGCTTTCGTTACAATGAAATCCTTGAAAAGTAGTGGTTTTATGGAAGTTCTTTATTTTAATATTTTTTTGCTGTGTTTCTTGTACCTTTTTCTATCCAGGATATAACAAAATCTGTGCATCTAGTTTTTAATTTTTGTTCCTGACAATGCATAGTTTATTACTTCTTAGAAGTTCTGTTCTTTCAGCATTCTGTTGTTTGTTCTTCAAAAGTATGCTTAGTTTTACAGTTCAAAGTTAGTATCGGTCTATGAAGTTGGGATCTTTGTTAGTTTTTGTCTCTGAACTAGGTGACTTTGTCCTTTTTAGTGCTGCCTAGCAAATATTGGCAATTTGGCATAAAAAACTAAAACTTAATAATTAATTGTGTTCTTGTTTACATTGATATACCAAGTTAAAGTCTGTTTGACAGCATCAGTCATGATGTAACTGATGGAGGGGCTAAAATAAACAATTTCATCCAGCTGAAGTATAAAATCAAACATTGTTTTTCAGCCAACTAAAACAAACATTGGCTGTTGTTCGGGGACCAATAGTAGCTTAAGAACTTGATTTACTTAAGTTTTAGTGTGTATTATATTGTTTCACTGCCTGCAATAAATTGAAATTATATTATAAATTGTCAGTTTATTTCTCACATATAAAGGATGAGCTGTTCTTCTCTATTTTGTATGCAGATAATAACCTGCTTACTTGGCTGCATTTCCTGTTTGTCAGAGACAGTTACTGAAACTTATTCTTGAAAAAAACCGTCGTTGGAATATGGTATCATCGAATGCCTTTGTACTATCCTCATGTTCCTCACTAATTTCCTTTGAATCACTTCTTTATTGAATAAGTTTGTGAATGAGTTATATATATATATATATGCATGAATGCATGCTTTGGGTTAGACGAAAAGGTCAACCTTAAACTTTTGTATTAGATTTCTATTTTCAGCCTTATTTGGGTTCGTAGATATCATGGTCTGCAAGCAAAACTTGTTTGTCATATTCTCAATCTTCTATGTAATTTATCGACAGTCATCAGTTGTTATACTTTCTTACCATTTTGTCTGGACATTCGTTGGCCATTAATATGCCAATGTCCTCATTTAATCAATGATCATTGTTGTTGCATTGATTCAGGCCATGTATATTCGTGTGAAGCGTGAGAAGACAACGTACTTTATACAGTGTGATCCAACCGAAAAAACTTCAGATATCAAGCAGAAACTGCAAGCCCTAACCGATCAACCAACTGATAAACAACGCTTAACATTAGTATCAAGCAACGAAATTTTGGTTGATTCAAAAACATTAGCAGAGCAGAAGGTAACAAAAGAAACTCTAATTTCTGCTGATTTGGTCAAATGCACTGATTATATTGTTTTCTTATCTGTACAGGTTGAAAATGATGCTGTCGTTGCATTAACATTTAGGAAAGGTTTTCTTCGCACTTTTTCATCCACAATTCATCAATTTCATTAGAGCACATTCTTTCTATCGAAAATGCAATCTCTTGACTTGACTTTGTGATTCAAACTTGTTTTTTCTCTCTAATATTTCAGATGATGATGACTTTGAGGAAGTTAACATTGCGCGGCCTGAAGATTTCACTTCATTTTCGTAAAACATGTGCATGACTTAGTATTTAGCAAGAAGATTGGCGTGGTGAATTAGGGTTTTCCCGAAGTTGTTATGATATTCACAAACAATATTTGTGACAGAGCCATGAAAATCTTCGGTTATGGAATTGTGATACAAAATGTGATGCTGAAATTGTCGGTTGAATAATGAAAAATCTTTTTTCTAAAGTTTGGTGGTGAACAAAGATTGAGGAATTGAATTCCAAAACTTTGGATGTTTGATTTTATGTGTGAAATTGCTATAAAAATTAGGCGTTTACTTTCAATATTTATGTGTTGCCCTTGATGATTTCTACTTTCCATTAAGTTTTTATTTGCTATTAGTCCCTCAACAGGTCAGTAATTTTTTTCAATGACTTATTGAAAATCGTATATTATAGTTCTGTATTTAAGTTATAATTTCTTCTGCTTAGTTGATCTTTTAATAGAAAAATAACAATAGGTCTTTCTAAGTTTTTAATTCCTCAAAAAGTTTCTAAAATTTATTAAATGTTTTAAAAACATTTCTAGTTTTTAAATTCAAATTAATTTAAAAGCACAAAATTGTCTGATAAAATAGAGAAGGTATCAAGGGTATTGATAGGGAAAAAAACTTAAAACAAATACTATGGATTATTATGGGGAAAAAAATTAAAAAAATAATAATAATAATAAAAGTCAGAGATGAGAATGAAATAGTACCATAATTATATATATATATATATATTTACGAATAATATTAATAGATGAAATTACTCTCTCAGTAGATTTATGTTTTCACTGTAATAGATCGGGACATAAACTGTACAATATATAAGTGATTGGGACATAAACTGCACAATGGATCCAGTGTCAATAGATTAAGTGGTTCTTAATTGCAGGAGAAAATTTTAAATAATTTTCTTTTTCTATTTAACTTCTTTGAGATTGAGGGACCAATTTGCATGTGAAGCCATAGTTTTAGGGCCAAAATGCATACTGTTGAGGACTAGAAAGAAAAATAGAAAATCATTCAGGGACTAAACACTAAAGTTCTCAAAACCCAAAACCTTATCTCGGTTCATTTCTTCTTCTCTGAGAACTCTCTCAAGCTTTTTCTAATGGCGTCCACCGTTCGCTTCCCGCCTTCGTTCCTCCGTGCTACCCCAAACCCTAGCTCTGCTTTTCTCTCATCTAAGCCCTTGATTGTCCCTCCTCGTCGGGTCGGAGTTTTCGGGGATTCAATGCGCGAAGAGGAGGGGGAAGCAGCGGTACCCCTCTGAGAAAGAAGAAGCTCCGTAGAATGGCCGAAACTCTAGTCAAGAGCGACATTAAAAACCGAAAGGAGGGGTTTTGGAGGCTCTCGAAGCTTGGTGTTCCTCTTAGTAAGGATCCTGGGAAGGATTTTGTTGGTGTGTCGCCGCCGTTGCTCGAGGCCATCGCTAAGGTTCTTGAGTTTCCGGTGAGCTGGCTCTTGTGGTTTATGGTGCTGTTTTGATTTTTCTTGATAATTTATTTGCCGTTTTGAGGAGAATTTTATGTCTGGAGTTTGGAAGAATGAATAAAGTTGATGTTTTTGAGAATTCGGAAACTTGTTTGGATTAATGCACCATTTTTAGCTGCTTAATCGTTCTTATATGAGTGAGAAAGGCGGTTCCTTTTGCTCACTGTTTCCTTATGCTTCATTCACATTATTATATTTATAAATAGCTAATTATTTTACCTGTAGCTTTAGATTTTTCTGAATCGAACGAATGTTTTTATTGTACGTTTCATGTTTGATTAATGATGATGATTATGCTTATGTTTTTGAATCAGCAGTTTGGTTTTTATGTTTGTGTAATTTGTCTCAGCTAATGTCTGTATTTTCTGCAGGTTGCTTCAATGCTGCCACATGAAGCATTCTTCGTCGTCAGGAAATCCTTTGATGCAAGGAAGGTTAGTTTCTCAGAATGCAAAATAGTGCATTATAATGGTGTATTTCTCTGTAACATAAACTCTAGCCTCAAGTCTTGTCAATTGTATGGCAAATGCTATATTTGAGTCAGGACCTATATCATAAAACCTAGTTCCTTCTTATTTTTACCACTCAAATTTTTGATCCAGTTTTTCTTTTATCATAAGTAAATAGTTACTTCAATCCCTTTGAATTATTTATATCTTAAAAAAGTAAAATTTGAAGTATATTGTTTTTTCATAGCAGACTGAGCTTCTGAATATTAGTTTTGATGATTTTACAGCTGCTGAAAGAACCTGAGTTTGTTTATACAGTGGATATGGATGTTAAGCAATTACTTGAATTGGAGCCTCGCACTTGGGACTTTATTGATCGCTTAGAATATAAAGTTGGGCTGGTGGAGTATATGCCCAGTGAGACGGTTTCTCTTGATTTGATCAGCATTATACATGATTCGAAAGACAATAAAGAAGGAAAACAAGAAATGGATAGTAGTAATTCATACAAGTTTCCCCATCCTAGGCCTAAGGTAGCAGTTGTAGGTAGCGGACCATCAGGCTTGTTTGCTTGCCTTGTGCTTGTGGAACTTGGTGCAGAGGTTACCTTAATAGAAAGGGGGCAGCCAGTTGAACAACGAGGGCGTGACATTGGTGCTCTAGTAGCCCGGAGGATCTTGCAATCGGATAGCAATTTTTGCTTTGGAGAGGTAAACTCTATATGAACATATGTGCATCACAGGCTTATTGTGCTGGCAGTTTAACAATGCAGTTTGCTTGTCTTTTCCTGGCAATGCATTTTTTACCTTACGAATTTTACAAATGCTACTTTTGTTTTTGTTTTTTTTTTTTTTTGGAAGTCAGCTTCCTTCAACATTTATTTCTCATTTATTGGTTATTTCGTATTGTGAGAAACAACACAGAGTCCTGCTTTAATATGTCGAGTAGTGAATTGTGAGAACTTACCTGACTTTGAACATCATTTTGCTTATTTCCATTCTTGTCAGAAATGGCACTCTGATACTCTTTCATATATAAATCTCTAACCTTTTTAATCCCAAAAATAATCCTACTGCACTAATTTAGACACTACATTTATTAAAGACTTATACATGGCAGGGTGGTGCAGGTACATGGAGTGATGGAAAACTGGTAACCAGAATTGGAAGGAACAGTGACAGTGTTCAAGCTGTGAGAATTGTTTATTACTTTTAACCTTTGTGGTTATTCCAAGGTTTTATTGTTTAGTGTTGTGAAAAATAACACATAATGGTAGGCCATTAAAGTTTAAAGTCTTATCTGTTATCATGCTCTGAGTATAATGCTTTTCAAAGAGTAAGCAGCTACCTTCGTGCATGAAATACACCAAGACTGAAGAGACAAAGAAAAATTATCATACCATGCATGTACATCTGTATTCAAATCGGTTTCAAGTGCCTTGGGGCTTGATGTTTCTGTCATTTCATCAGGTGATGAAGACTTTGGTTCGCTTTGGAGCCCCTATGGATATCTTAATTGATGGAAAACCTCATCTGGGAACAGATCGGTTGATTCCATTGCTACGTAACTTCCGAAATCATTTAGAAGAGTTGGGTGTGAGTGATATAATATGCACTTCACTATTAATTCCTCCTATGGTTTCAATCAATATTGTAACAAAACTTACCATTTTATCACTATAGGTTATTTTAAAGTTCAGCACTAGAATGGATGATTTGATTGTGGAAAATAAAAATGTCCTGGGGGTCAAAGTTTCCAACGTTAGGCAGGACCCTGGTTCTGGCAGCTATAACTTATTTTATGATGCTGTTGTTCTGGCAGTTGGCCACTCGGCTCGAGATGTATATCAAATGCTCCTTCAGCACAATGTGGGTTTAATTCCCAAGGATTTCGCTGTAAGATTACATATCTCATGCCAATGAATTATTTGAAATGTTGTTGTTGGAGAATTTCTGAAATTTTGTCTCACAATAAATAATAGGAAAGAGCTGTCATTTAAATATACTCGAAGTCATTCTGTTCCTTCTACTCTATATATGAATGCTTATATTTGCTTCTCTAAGCAGGTTGGCCTAAGAATTGAGCATCCACAGGAACTAATAAATAGCATACAAGTAAGTTGTGGTTTCTACTTGCCCTTTCATTCAGTCCAGTTCTGTGTGATTCAATGGTCACTATATTCTCCTTCCGTATTGCTCGGTCATATTTTAAACAATTCCTAGCATAGGTCAATGGAGATCCTTTGTTCATATCCTCGTTGCATGTTGATGTTGTCTTTAATAAACGTATTTATTATCTGAAAGAAAATCATGTTTGTATCATGCTCGTTTTTTTTTTTTTATCAATATTTCACTTGAGATATTACCTGGTTTTGATGCAAGTATTGATGCCTTAACCAATGAACCTATATCTTCAGGATGGTTATCAGTCTTTTGGGTCTGATAATTTTCCTTTATATTTCCCTGCATATTTGTACTCCCCAAGAATAAAATGTTGCCAGGAATATGTCTTGGTAATGATTGGTCTCTTCATTTGTAATGACCATAATATTCTGCAGCCACTTGCACACAAGCCTTCTGTTTCATGACTATCCTAAGTAAGGTATATTTTTGCAAATATCTAGTATTCCGCTCTGGCCGCCGAAGTTCGTGAAGGGCGTGGAAAGGTACCTGTTGCAGATTATAAATTGGTGAAGTATGTTGGCGAAGGGAATGCTGACACAAGCTCTGATTTGGGAGATCAAACTCGGAGCTGTTATTCCTTCTGCATGTGCCCTGGTGGACAGGTATCACACGTGATTATCCCTTATTTGTTGGAATTATTTGATAACATGAACAACAGTTTTAATCAATTAAATGCTTGTGGGCAGGTGGTTCTAACCAGCACTGATCCATCTGAACTTTGCATCAATGGCATGTCTTTTTCTCGGCGTGCATCTAGATGGGCAAATGCAGCAGTTGTTATCACTGTTTCTTCAAATGATTTTGATGCCTTCAAATGTCATGGGCCTCTTGCTGGTGTTGAATTTCAGGTATTCAGCAACTCAAACAAAATTTAGGTTCATTGATGCACTTAAACATATTAGTCAAATCTGTAAATTTTTTTAAGCATGGAGGCAGTGTTTCACATACTAATAAAAATGGTTCAGAGTGTATTACTTCATCAAAAATTTTCTGATTCATCACTGTCAGTTCTATCAAAGCATCAGTTTTTACTGTTGGATTTTGACATTCAGAGAGAATTTGAAAAACAAGCCGCTCTAATGGGCGGAGGAAGTTTTGTTGTCCCTGCACAGACAGTCACCGACTTCCTCAACAACAAATTGTCCGGTAAAACATCATTCCAATCCTGTAATGCTTTTTTAATAAAAATTGTGAATAATTTTCAGCTTTTTGATTTCTCAGTGACATCATTGCCTCTGTCAAGTTACCGCTTGGGGGTGAAGGCAGCAAATCTCCACAACTTGTACCCTGCTCCAATAACCCAAGCTCTGCAACATTCAATTTCAATGTTCGACAAAGAGGTCTGCCACTGTTTCTTAATCGAATCATCATTCTTCTTTAATACATTTACTCATTGATTTCATCCACTTAAAACTGCTTCAATTTATCAGCTACCAGGTTTCATCTCCAAAGACGCCCTTCTCCACGGTGTCGAGGTATTGTGACAAAAGTCATTATCCCAAGGTTTGGTCTGAACTCATTGCTAATGTTTTGCTTGTTTCTCACAGACGAGAACTAGCGCGCCACTAAAGATTTCCCGGCATTCTGATACTTACGAGAGCACATCACTGAACAGGCTGTATCCAACCGGAGAAGGCGCAGGCTACGCCGGCGGCATTGTCAGTGCTGCTGTTGATGGTATGTACTGTGGTTTTGCTTTAGCTAAAAAACTGAATCTTTTTCAGGGTGATACCGAATCAATACTCGGCAAAGCCCAGAAAAACACCGGGTTTGTTAAATACTAGAATTGCATTGTTCTATTGATCTTTCCAATCTTATCAGAGTTACAAAATTGATTGAATGAATTCCAATGTTGTTTGTTATCAGCTTCCTCTGCTTCTTGAGTTGATATCATGATTCACTTTTTGTATGTAAAAATATTGTCGTAGACTAGAATAATGACTTAACTCGATCAAATATGATGATTTAATTGTATTTAAAAATGACGCAATGACTAAAAAAGCAGAAAGTACATAATTATATTGATATGTACATCAGTTAAACCTATATATTTAATGCTGATTACTATTTTTTTAAAATTCAGTAAATTTGTAAAAATGATAATAAATATTTTTTTAATCCAATAAATGAACAAATAAAAAAGAGCACTGAAATGAAATGGGACAATTATATACTAAGAACATAGGGAATATTAAATTGTCAAAGAGACTAATCTAAATGATTAAAAAAAATAAGAAGGATTAATAAAAAGTTTTCCTTAAAAAATTACAAGTTGTCATGTTTTCAAAGCATAAATGCAAAAGAACCCAACTAATTTTTTTTTTCTTCTAAAAATAAAAAGATTAGAAGACGAGTCAAAACTTGAGAGCCAAGTTTCCAAGTAATTTAAATGATAATTAATAAAAACTAATAAGAATACTCAATATTTTAGTAGATTTATTGTTACTTATTCTCTTGAATAAATACTTACTAGTTTTTCTTATTTAAAAAATAAACAAATATGACAACATTAAAGAGGTCATTTTGGGAGTTTGATAGTCCTACACAGTATACATTATTAACTATTGATATTTTATATAATATTTGTATATAAGACTGAATAAATAATATATAATATTATATAATATTTATATAGTATTATACAGTATGACAATATTGAGCCCAAAAAGTTATGACTATCCATGATATTTTTTTTTATTTCAGTTTTTTTTTAAATTTTTTTAATTAATTAATTATTTAAAAACTTGACACATAATCTTTCTGCCTTTTTTTAATTTTTTTCAAATTGATTTTTTAAAATTTTTTTCTCAAAAATAAATGATTTTTTTAAAAATTAAAAATATATATTTTATATTAATTTCGATTCGGAATATGACATAGAATTTGAATAAAGACTTGCAAAAATTTATATAAACATAAAAAAAAAATGCATTTTGGGGTCATTCATAGAAGTAGTATTTAAAAAGTAAATGTGAGAAATCACATGAAAGAGAAAAAAATATGGATATTATATAATAGTAGCATAAACAGTAATAAAATGACTCATACTCTTGAAAAATGGGATCGACGAAGTATTCTTATTTGTTTATATAAGATGATCTATTACTCTAAATATCAATGATTGTGATTTCATTGTAATACTGTTTATATTCAATTAAAATATTATGCATCTTATTTTTTACCGTAATATTAATAATAAGTGTAATAATAAAAAATGATCATAAGCGTTGGATCACCATCCAACGGTCCTGAACAAATATACTTAAATTATAAATAACCAAAGTCACTGTCAACATAAAATCAGAATAAAAGAGTACTAAAAAGTCCATTTTTTTGAGAAAAAAATCTCATACTGGCCTTCGTCCTCCTCCAGTCATCCCTTCTCCGCTGCGCTAGGGTTAGGGTTTTCTCATCGGTGGCGGCGATGGAGTGGCCGGCGAGAAGAGTTCGGGATACCTTCATTTCCTACTTTGAGAGCAGGAGCCACACAAACTGGCCATCCAGCCCTGTCGTTCCTCTTGATGACCCTACTCTCCTCTTTGCCAACGCCGGCATGAACCAGTTCAAGCCCATCTTTCTCGGCACTGCTAACCCTAGCACTGGGCTTGGGAAGCTCATTCGCGCCGCCAATACCCAGAAGTGCATCCGCGCTGGCGGGAAGCATAATGATTTGGATGATGTTGGCAAGGATACGTATCACCATACGTTCTTTGAGATGTTGGGGAATTGGTCTTTTGGGGATTATTTCAAGACGGAGGCTATTGCCTGGGCTTGGGAGCTGCTCACTGTGGTATATATGATCTAAAGCTTGAATCTTTTTTTTTTTTTTATCTTTAAATTATTTTTTGGGAATTGAGGGTTTAGAAGAAGTTTGTTTCTTTTATGGTAGACTTGCGCTTATTATTGAAATAAATTTCTGGTTTTTATGGTTTTTGTCCCACTTTTTAATTTGCTGGGGAAGTTGGTCCTTGGGGGATCTATTACTGAGGCTCTGCTCTATCTAATGTTTTGAGTTTAATTGTGGTTTGTTTTTGATGCTCTATTGGTATGTTATTCTCTTTTTGATGCGTTTCCTGTCTTGATGAATTGGGAAAGAATTGGATAAATTTAAGCTTTATGGCTGCCAAATTAAAACCGCACTTGTTACTTGAAAGTAAAGAGTAATTTTTTATGGATATTCAGGTTTATAAACTGCCCACAGATCGGCTGTATGCAACATATTTTGGAGGTGATGAAAAGGCTGGTCTTGCACCTGATAATGAGGCTAAGGACTTATGGTTGAAATACTTGCCGCCAGGTCATGTGCTGCCTTTTGGTTGCAAGGTAAGCTGTGGTGCTATCAAATTCAGAACAGTTTGAATGTTGTTAATTTCAATAAATCACTGCTATATCCATACTTCTGCACATTTTGCTGAAAGTGTTTCTGGTTTTGTTCTATAAATTTCCATCATGTCTTATTGAAGTGATGATACTCCATACCTTGTTGATATGCTTGCTTCTCATAATGTATTTTCCATGGGTGAATTCTGAACAGGACAACTTCTGGGAGATGGGAGATACTGGCCCCTGTGGCCCTTGTACTGAAATCCATTTTGATCGCCTTGGTAACCGAGATGCTGCATCTTTGGTCAATAATGATGATCCCACATGCATTGAAATTTGGAACCTTGTATTTATACAGGTCTATAAATCCTACTTCTTATGCTTTAGCCTGGTTGTTGAACTTTGGAAATTTTTATTTCTTTTATAATTTCAAAATGAAAATTATTCTTATTTGTGCTCATGTTTGAAGTTAAAAAACAGTGTTGAAATTTTTTTTTTTTTTTGGGTGCAGTTCAATAGGGAAAGTGATGGCACATTAAAGCCTTTACCTTCTAAACATGTGGACACAGGATTGGGATTTGAACGTCTCACTTCTGTTCTCCAGAAGAAAATGAGCAATTATGATACTGATGTATTCTTGCCAATATTTGAAGCCATCCAGCAGGTGAAGTCATATTAGACTGTAGCTTCAACTGGAACATTCTGTTTCTCTATGTATTCATTAAGTTGTAACAAATAATTGGATATGATTCTGAACTTGGTGCTGATTAATTTGTTCACTCCTTTTCTTTCTTGTAGGCAACTGGTGCTCGCCCATACTCCGGAAAAGTAGGGGCTGATGATGTTGATAAAATTGATATGGCTTATAGAGTGGTGGCTGATCACATAAGAACACTCTCCTTTGCTATTGCCGATGGCTCTCGTCCAGGTGAAAATTTAATTAAAAAGTTCTTCACTTAGAACTGGTATAAAGAAATTGCACATAAACAGACTATTCAATAAAATCAGACAATATATATTCAAATTTTTAATTTCTATCTCTAAGCGTGAGCAGACTCAGCAGAGTGGTAATGGATTTATACAATGAGCTCTTTATATAGGTCCCTTAATGCCCATCATATTTACTCTCTGCACTTCAACTGTGAAAGTTGCTCTTTTGTTCTCCACTTCATAAAAGTCACATAGCTTATGCCCAAGAACATTTTGTGTGTTCAGGCAATGAGGGGAGAGAATATGTATTAAGACGCATTTTACGAAGAGCTGTGCGGTATGGTAGAGAAGTCTTAAAGGCACAAGAAGGATTTTTCAGTGGGTAAGGAAAATTTTTTGTTTCAAACAATTTATGTAATTATGTGTTAATTTTTCATTCTTATTTCAGCTTCTATTGATACTTTTCTGTGGCCTATCAATTGTTTCTGTTACTCTTTTGATTTGAATGGCTGTTTTCTTAGAGTATGAAGGAAACAGATAAGAATGTTGATTGAGAGAGGACCTTAGTTATCTAATTGTCTTGTTTTTTACACCACCTGCTAAGCTCTGTGTTGGTTATGCCATAAGTCTTTAATATATATATATATATATATAAAAGTCATGCTTGCACTGTATTAAATCAAAGCATATACTTGGTGTAATCATTTTATTTATTTTTCTTCATTTGTTGCTTGAGTTATAACAAAATCTTCTGTTTTTATTTTTATTTTTTTATTTTTTTATTTTTTTTTATAAATGGCTTTTGTATCTATTATAATCAGATGATTCAATGCAGGCTTGTAGGTGTTGTGGTCGAAGTGATGGGTGATGTTTTTCCTGAACTAAAGCAGCATGAGAAAAAAATCAGAGACATTATCGCAGAGGAGGAAGCAAGTTTTGGGAGGACATTAGTTAAGGTGAAAGTTTAAATTTGGCAAATCCGTTCTCTTTTCTTTTTTCACTATATTTTGAAATTAACACTATTTGCGGAAGTATCATTCCATTTCAGATCCATATATATTTGTTTTCTTGTATCCAATCTGTGAACTTTTTCACTTTAGAATGTTGGCTATTTCTTTTTCTCCTTTTAACAACTATTATTCAGCACGATGCAAGCTACTGGCATTTTAAGTTGTTCTAGGGTGTTATACTTTATTTTATTTTATTTTTTGTGAAATTATGTTTGTGTCTGTCGCAACCATTTTAGTCATAAACATCGTTCATGCCATATTAGATTTACTTTGTTGTATCTGTTGTTAATATATTATTCCACATATGTTGTTTGTCAAATAAGTTCTATGCTCATCAGTATATATGTAGGTAGGCAGTAGACAGACATGTTCATTTTGTATTCCTTCTATGAAATATATTTGTTGTGTTTTCTTATTTGTAGGGAATTGAGAAGTTTAAGAAGGCTGCTCAGGATGTTCAGGGAAATAAACTGAGTGGGCAGGTATGCGCTTCTTATCTATTTATCCATGCATTTCTTTGAACATTCATGCATATGATCAACTATGATTCTGTGTTATAGTGTTACTGTTGTGAGATACCCACATTAATTTTAACCTATGTAGTTCATCTACATAAGCTATAACATGCATTAACAAGAGGAAAGTAGATGACTTACACTGTTTTCACTGGTCCAATAATTTTCCTAAACATTTCTGGGATTCCCTCACCTTCACTTTTTCATTCATTAGATAAATATGCCTATTTTTCGCTGGAACTCATGTACTTTAAATGCGTGGTTATTGTTTGATTGTCTTGGTTTCAGGATGCATTTGTTTTGTGGGATACCTTTGGCTTCCCAATGGATTTGACACAGGTAACCACTTGTATATTATGTATGTGTAAAACTATAATTCCAGGCTTCTTCAAATGGTAATTTGCCCCTTTCCTCACCTTGTTCTACTACAACAGCTGATGGCTGAAGAAAGAGGTTTAACTGTTGATGTAGAGGGTTTTAATATTGCTATGGAAGAAGCCAGAGAAAAAGCCAGGAGTGCCCGCAATAAGGTTGAATTTTTCTGCTGCTTTTATATTTGGTTTATTAGGAATAGTCATATCCTCTATGCTCTATACTTGCCAATGATTATAATTGTTCCTAATATGTACAAAGAATCAGCTCAGGCATACATGTGAATTTGTACTATTTTATAAATATTCAATTGAAAAATGGTTAGTTGCCTATTGTTTTGTATAGAAACAGCCTCAATGTTATTTATTTCTACCTTCTACCTTCTTATTTCAGGAGCATTCCTTTAGGTTGAATATATGCATTTCTATATCATCATTAAAAGTTTTCGAAGTTATTCTGTTTTGGTGGTAATACTTACCATGAGCTATCAATGTGGATTGATCTGTCTTCATACAACATTTGGACTATTTGTATAAAATCACATTGAGTATCCAGTTTATTTTTTGTTAGAGTGCCTCTGGTTGGTCACCTGCCAGGCGTCTGTTGTTTTTATTCTGAACAGTTTCTTTGAGTGATTTCATTTTTTTAGATATTAACTTGATCCTTAATATCAGAGATGTTTTTTTTTTCCTCCACTTGCCTTTTATATTTGTTTGATGTTTATATCAATGCTTGCAGTTGCTCGGTGACTCTATTGTTATGGAGGCGGATGCAACATCAGAGCTGCGAAGAAGGGGAGTGGCTGCAACAGATGATAGCTATAAGTTCACTTGGTACAAGGTGAGAAAATTTATTATGAATTTTTTCTGTTCGTATAGTGTTGTCTTTTCTAGGATGTGAAATGGATCTTGACTGTTGTTCATTCAAATTGTTGACAATTAAGAATCAAGTGCCTGTTGTTCTCCTTCTAGAATAAGTTTGCATATCTAACTATATTATGTAGATGGCTCGTCAACATATGCTGGCATGGCCTTCGAATTGTTTTCATGACAGAACATGTTTAGTTTTTTCATTTGTTATTGACTACCACAACATGCTTTTTTAATAGTTAGATTCATATTTGAGGTTTGCTAAATTGGTTCATGTTCTTTATGTAATTAGTGATCTCATTATTTTCTCCCTATGTTACCAGTGATATTTAATATGCAGACAGTACTCTATGCATGGACTAGAGAATGATGCTATATGAAGGATAATTTGTGTATTAGCCACCATAATTGAGATTTTTAGTCTGCTACAATGTTACTTAATCTTGCATGTGGATAAGGTTGGGTTTCTCCAAAATCCATGCCATGTTAGATGTTTACTATAATTTAAAAGTCTGCTCTTCGTATGTCTTTGACCTGTATTAGAATGTCAGATGGACCTTGGTTCTCAGATGATCTCTAAGGAATATTCTCATCTACTTGAAAGTTGAACAGTTATAATCCGTTGCTCATATTTTATATGTTTTATTTCTTTTGTTAGGACCACAAAAGTGTGGTAAAAGCTATCTACACAGGGTCCGAGTTTCTAGAGACAGTCTCTCCTGGTGCTGATGTTGGTATTGTTCTTGAAAGTACAAGCTTTTATGCTGAGCAAGGTGGTCAGGTATAGTGATAAAAACTGAAACTAAAACAAACCTGGCTTAATTTCATCTTTCTTTACCTTCAATGCCATGTAGAAGCTTTAACAGTGTATTTTATTTGTTAACTATTGATATCTAACCATGAAGTTCTTTTCAGAAACATATAATGGAGATTGCTAACTTGTTATCCAAAATATTGGTATCTCGTGTGTGTTCTTTCTCAGAATCATGCTTGAAATAACCCATATCATGACTTACTCTTTGCTTGAAATTTGTGCATAAGATAGGTAGGTAAAACCAAGTACATTACATTGACATGTGGGTACATATCGATTTTCCTATCCTCCTTAAAACTTGCTTTATAGTTTTAGGCTGTGATATTTACGAAAAAAGCAATTAAAGCAAATCAGTTGCCTTGAAACTTAGAACTTGAATGTTTCAGTTCTTTGAAATTCCTGATTCTGTCTCATCCATAACTACAATATATGCACCAAAAATTGCTTTGTTTGACTCATTTGCTGTGAATTCAGATATATGATATCGGGTCTCTTGAAGGATCATTTGGATGTTTTCAAGTTGATAATGTTCAAGTGTATGCTGGCTTCATTGTCCACATTGGTTCTTTTTCAAGAGGGACAGTGGCACTTTCAGTTGGTGACGAAGTAATCTGCAAGGTGAAATTGAAAGTCAATAGTTGATTATTTTATGCTACTGTTT
This sequence comes from Dioscorea cayenensis subsp. rotundata, assembly GCF_009730915.1. Classification (NCBI taxonomy): domain Eukaryota; kingdom Viridiplantae; phylum Streptophyta; class Magnoliopsida; order Dioscoreales; family Dioscoreaceae; genus Dioscorea; species Dioscorea cayenensis. The sequence continues at coordinate 29,777,297 of NC_052479.1, read as the reverse complement.
TTAGAGTGATCTGTATATATTATTGCTTGCACACCATCTCTGGTTAAATGGCAGGTTGACTTTGGAAGACGGGCACTTATTGCTCCTAATCACACATGCACTCATATGCTAAATTTTGCACTTCGGGTATGAAAAATTCATGTTTTAAAAAGTTCACTTGTAAATCTATTCCCGTCTACCTTGCCCTTATTTCTTCAAATAATTGCAGGAGGTACTTGGTGATCATGTTGATCAGAAGGGTTCCATTGTTCTACCTGAAAAGCTAAGATTTGATTTCTCTCATGGTAAATTTTTTACATTGATTCACTTTAGTATTGGCATATGAGCAGCTTCATATTTCTTCAATGAACTGTCAACAGGGAAACCTATCCACCCAGAAGACCTGAGAAAAATTGAATCAATCGTGAATCAACAGATTAAAGATGAATTGGATGTTTTTGCAACCGAGACAAAACTGGCTGATGCAAAACTCATTAATGGATTAAGAGCTGTCTTTGGTGAAGTGAGTTATTGTTGCCTCCCATGATTCTTTCAGCATACTTCATATCCTGTAAAATCTCAAGCATTCTTTTCTATGCCATCCACATTGTAGGTCTATCCTGACCCAGTTAGGGTTGTGTCCATTGGACGGAAGGTGGAGGAAATTCTTACCAATCCAGATAGCAAAGAGTGGTTGTCAATTTCCACAGAATTATGTGGAGGTAGTCCTTTGGTAACCTCTAAAAAAGTCTTTGTGCGCTTTTATTTTCCCATTTCATAAAACTATCCTCTCTGTAACCATGTTAGGAACACATATATCAAACACACGGGAAGCAAAAGCCTTTGCGTTATTATCTGAGGAGGGAATTGCGAAGGGAGTTCGTAGAGTAACTGCAGTGACAACTGAGCTTGCATTCAAGGCATTGGAGTTGGCTGCCTCTCTTGATTCTGAAATAAAAGATGCATCAAAATCCGAAGGAGCAATACTGGAGAAGGTAATTTTAAAAAAGGAAAAAAAAAATCATTATAGCAAGATAATTATCTTGTCATCGTGATATATTTCTATCGTTTCCAAAGGTTTAGGGAACTATAGCTTACGACATTATTATTGAGCATTGGCATGTGAACTTACATTCTCTCATACCCATGCTATCAGGAGTGAGATTAGAACTTTGTCGTCTATCGGTCATTGATAAATGTGGTAGATTCTCATTGTGCATTACCATTGTCAAGCTGGAGATATACTGACTTGTATCTATCTTGGATTCTGAATTTCAGTTCTGTTTGTGATTAATACGTTTTATAATAAAATTGTGATGTTAATTTTACCATGTGTTTCTCACAGAAAGTTGCATCCCTTAAAAGCAAAACAGATGCTGCTGCCATTCCAGCAGCCCTGAAAGCAGATCTTAGAGCAAAGATCTCCCAACTCGAGGTATACAAAACTATTTATTCATTCAAATCATATGCTACCAGTGAACTGAAGAAAAAGGTTAGTTCATACTTTGTCTTTTCATTTTACCAGGATCAACTTAGGAAGGCGAAAAAGAAGATTGGCGAGGAAAATATCCATAAAAGCAATAAAGGCTGCAATGGACGCAGCCGATGCCGCTGTTTCACAATCGAAGGCATTCTGCCTAATCCGTGTCAATGTGGGTCTAGACACCACTGCAGTTCGAGAAGCCGTGCTCAAGGTCGTGGATCAGAAGGTAAATGGAAACAAGATTGTCCGGGGACTAATCCTTTGAAACCAATTGTCGGGAACTCGGATTTAGTGTTTTCTTTTTCTGCAATTATTGAAATCTTTTATGCAGGGATTGCCGATTATGATATTCAGCACGGATGAGACGACGAACAAGGCGCTGGTATGCGCAGCAGTGCCAAACAATGGATCGAAGGATGGTTTGGTGGTTCTTGAGTGGCTGACTGCTACAATGGTGCCTCTTAAAGGGAAAGGTGGTGGAGGGAAAAATGGCATTGCTCAAGGCCAGGTTCGTCGTTAAACAGATTAAAAAAAACAAATAATTAACACTATCTTGTTTGATTAATTGTTTTCGGCTTGTTTGATGAACTTTACAGGGAAGTAATGCCTCTAATGTTCAAGAGGCCATGGATATCGCGGCTAATTTCGCGTCACTCAAGTTGAGGTAGCACACTGAATCAGCAGATTAATGCTTTCTTGCTTTCTCAGAGTCTGCGCGATTCAATCGATTCGGAGTACTTCGAAGATAAACGAAGTGATTTTATGTCTTCGGAAAAAGAAAAAATTAAGTTCATTCTAGTTATAACGATCAAACATCGATCTCACATGAACATTTCACCACAGATGATATTATGTGTGCATGTAAGAGAAGCTTTACTCAAGACAACAATTTTTCACACTTGATTTATTTATGCAAGTTTGGATTGGTTTCAATAGAAACAATTCTTACCCCATTTTTTTTGGGTTTTAAAAGAAAAAATTAGCTGTGTTTGGCTGACTGAAGTTATTTAATTTTTCAGTGTATGAGAAGTGCTTTTATAGTGACTTAGTTAAAAAGAGGAATTAACTTTTAGTTCTTGGAAGGAAAAAAATTAATTAACAACAATAATTTATGAAAATTAAAAAAAAAATTGTTTTAGATAATAAGGGAAAATGAATTATAAATTTATGAAAAATTCAAAACAGTCTGACATTTGCGTATTCTCCACATAAATTTTCATTTAATATTACATGTTTTTATTTAAAAAAAACTGAAAGACATTTCTGTCAAATAAATAAATGAAATATGAGGTATTTTTAAAGCATTTTATCTGATTAAAGATCTAATTCACATCTTAGTAAAGATCTCATTAGGAGGCAACTTTGATATTAATCTTTTTAGAAACTCATATTGCATTCACATTATTTTCACTCATTTTTATGTCATTTTTTTATATAGTTACAAAATATACACACACATATCTATACACAAAAGAAAAGCTAGAAAATTTCATTTTCTTTCATCTTGAATTGATAATCAGACACTGATTTTAATCTCGCAGAAATATACAAACTCAACAAAATCAAATATCCATCACACCTCTGCTTATGCTCATTATAACACAAGTTTTTCACCTCTAAATGACCCAAAAACAAAAAAACAAAAAACAAAAAATGGAAATAGAAATAGAAATGAAACAGAGTTTTATCAAAACTACAGACCTGACAACTTTCAACTTCTCATGATCAAACATTCCATAATTTCCTTTCAAGAAAGCAAGTTCCGACAAGCTTCAATATCTGCCGATTGCGCGCTAATAATCGCTTGACCAGACGAGCTCACTTCGACATTTCTCAACGCGGCAATGAATATCGGCGTCTTAAACATTGAATCTTCCACTTTCTTCAGGATTTCTTCTACAGTCTTAAAACTCACAGCATTGATCGAAATCAACTTCCCGACAATTTCACCAAACTGTGACGGCGATTTCGGTAGGTCAATGGCGATATCGTCAATCATTGAGCCATAAAGCAAACAACCAGTTCCGAGGTCCCCTGATGTGAGAACCTTCTTGACGAATAAATGTTCCAAGAGCCTCCCAACCAACTCGGGACAATTCGATCCCTTATCCAATGCAAGATTGATGGCCTCCTTGACAAGCTCCGGATGGTAATCCGGGCTCTTGAGCTCCACCACACATTCGAATGCTTCGTCAAGCATGCGGATGTGGAAGTACTCCTCCAAGAGAGAAACCGTCTTCTTATGCAGCTCATCAGTGCTCAATCTCGAAGCAGGCACAGCCTTTTCGGTAATTGTTTGAGCAAGAGGCTTTGAAGGGTTCATCGAAACAGAAACTGGATTAGAAGAAGACCGTGAGCCTTGCAACAATGCACTAGTTTTCCCAGCTATAACGCTGCTGCTGCCTTGTATTAATAGCCGGGGATTAATAGAGGATGGCTTTCCGAGAACATGAGACTGCGCAGAAGAAACACCACCCTTGTGCGAAGATTTAGTTCGCTGAACTTCCCAGTTGTCGCCATCGAGTCCTGGCATTCCGGGCATCCTTCTTGCACCGGGCATTCCAGGCATCATACCACCAATACCGGGAGGAATATTTGCAGGGAAAGCACCTGGGCTTCCCAATGAGCCGGTGCTATGACTATTTCTCATGCTTGCAGTTGCTCCAGGACGCAGCCCGAGATTCTTTTCTGCCTCTGTGTGGATTTCTGATATTGTTTTTGCCTTCATCTGCAAAATCAGGGGAAGCAAGAAAATGAGATATCTGTCAAAGAACAGGTAAATATTAAAGGGGCCACGTTGAATCAGTAGAAAAGAATACCTCTTCACGACGAGGAATCCAGTTATTGGCACGCAGATCTAGAACATCTCGAACCATAAACTTCAAACGTGCTGCGAGTTGGGGGTTTCTAGTCAACTCTTTCACCCGGTTGAAGTAGGCATCATTAAAACGCCGAGACTTTTTGTTTTCATCCAACTGCTTGCCAATAGTATTGAAGAGCTGGCAAAGTGCCTCGACATTCTCTTCTGCAGGACATACTTTGGGGTCATGTCCAAGTAGCACCTGCATGTAGTTGTCATGTGAAACATAGACTTAGTAGGAAAATTTTTGCAAAGTCCACCAAAGAAAAGCAGAAAAATCAGAAATAGTAAATCTCTGAACCTGAACAATATGATGAACTAATTTCTCCGGCACCATCTTTTGCTTTAAAAGCTCTCCGATAAGGCGGATGTTACCAAGAGTTCGGAGCTTAAGTATTCTTTCTTTATCCTGCCGTTCAATTTCTTGCTCCGGACCCAATTTCCTGATCTCGGCCCTTAAACTGTCAGCACCTTCAAATGCCTCCTGGCAGTTATCTAGTAAAATGCGCCTAAATGTAATTTCTTTTCCACCAGGCTCTTCAGATGGAAACGGTTGAAGGCTTTCATTGAGCTCAGAACATAATTGGGCATACATGGGGCAGAAGGTTGGCTCCAAGACCGCTTTGTCAAATATGAGCTCGATGACACTCTGCAATATTATAGCATATTTAGCAGAACAAGATCACAAGTCAAAGCTAAGCCAAAATTTTTAATTCGACAAAAGAAAATTCACAGAAGATGGCACAAATACCTTCAGAATATCAGGTGTTGTGATTCCTGAATCAATTAATTGGCCCTTGAGAAGATCAAATTTCTCTGGAGTCAGTTTGTTCAGTATACTGCATCAAACATGAAAGAAAAAAAAAGTTATAAAATTAATGTTATCAATCAATCAGAACCACAGTTGATCATATTAGAAAACTTCAGAAACAGCCTGTTCAGGGAAAAAAATATAAGGAATGTCCATAGTCTGTTGCAAGTATACAGGAGCAAAAATTAACTTATAAACTCTGTTCATATGCCATACATAGGACATTCAATTCATCCAATGAGCATAAATCCCTATTTATTTGTCTTGCAGCTGTTAAGTATGTCAAGCCCAATGAGTCTCCACTAGAAAAAGGCTACAATAAAGGTTATCTTGCATAAATATAGTTCAAAAAGAATCAAAAGGGAAAATTTCTCTATGTTAGATTCAATGTTTGTGCTAGTTACCCTTTCGCAGTTTTCAGAACTTGTTCTTTTTCAGAAAGATTTCCTCTTCGAGCAGACCATGGAACCTCTGCCTTGAGTAGAGTAGGAGTAGGTCCTACCTGATTAATGACAATCAATCAAAGTGAGTTACATTCCTCCAAAATTAATATGGAGTAAAAACTGTAAAATCTTTATAACTACTACAACTTGGCCATATCCCGAAGATCAGAACAATTATATAGCTGTGTGTCATCAATCATATTAAAGAACAAGGAATTCCCCAAACAACCTGGGTAAACCTCACAAGAAAGCAAAGAAATTATATTCAGCACATTTAACGAGTTAATTACAAGTAAATCTGCTTTCGTTATACTTTGATGATGAACAAAAGTAAAGCCTCATAACAAAAATGAAAGCAAGCATTTCGTAAAAGAAGAATTTCCCAAATAATTTCAATCAAATAGCAATTAATAAAATATGAAAATTACCCCTTGGGAGGATGATGTTTGATCTTTATGAGAAGTCCATTGATCTTGTCTTGACATGGATGAGCCTGACTCTTTATTGTCACGAATTGCCTCCCATGATCTCTCCTCTGAAACTAGCTGTGATGAGGTAGGTCGGCTGCGCCAATCACGATTGTCTAGCTCAGAATAACGACTCTGTGACTGATTTTGCAACTAAACATAAATAGATGTGTTAATAACAACGCATTATAATCATCAGAATAAGATGGAAATCAAGAAACCTATTTGAATACTATATTTTATGATTGTGCTAGAGAATCCAAAGGAGGAAGCATCCTAAATTACATTCCCATCAATGAATTACATGCAAGAACAAAAAGCATAACAATACTCACATTAGCATCATTGTGTCCCCAAGTTTGATCTTCAACCAAAAGCTCAGCATCTATCTCTTGCTTGATTTTCAGAATATCATTTGGGACATCAACAGCCTGGACGGAAATACCAAGTCATTGAAAAGAAAGATTTTTAAATGAAACAAAAAAATCACTTGAAAATTTGGGCAAATATATTGCTTGGTCAGTATCTTTTTCAATGCCCTTTTCTCCAGTGCCAACTGTCAAACATAATTGACAGCATAGATGCAAATTTACAATAGCCAAACAGTAATGCAGAACCCATGTTAAAAAGATCATAAAAAGCAAAAATCAGAACTCTACACAATCAAAAGTAGAAGTTCAGGCTTCAGGGTTGAATGCTTGTGCAAAATTTAGAAACTTATTTGGTTGCACATTAACATGGAAAAAAGATTAGAAACGGACGTGAAAGAAATTCAGCAAAGCATTCCAATAAAAGAACTCAAAGCAAAATTGGCGGGCATCTCATAGTAAGCTTCCCTCAACAATTGGCTTCCTTCCAACCTTGATCACTTCTTCCTCCGTTTACATAATAAGTCAATGATGCATAACAAAAAGAAGAAAGAACTCACAAAGCATAAGAAAATAATTACATGTCTTGCAACTTCACCATATTATCATTTGCAATAATGACCAAGGAAAGCAAATACCAAAAGAAAAGGTACCTCTCTAAGTTTTAGAAGTTGATCCCTTGTATAATGAATGTGCTCATGACCTTCAAATCTCGCATCACCAGTCTGACATATAAAATAATCATAGCCAAATTAATACGAGGATAAGTTTTCAGTGATATGATATGCATCACTGTAGAACGTGTAACAGTAAACAAATGTCAAGTGTGAATATCAAAGAAAGTCTTGACCATCACTCAATTAACGCCTATGAAAATGAACTAACCTAATCTTCCCCTGTAATTATCTCGTTAGTGATTCTTGCCTCTTATATCACATTTTACAAATGTCCTTTCCACCTCATTGTGTAAATATTTTCAACCAAATATAAATAAATCCTCACATGCAAGATTGCAAATGCCATGACAGAGAACAAAAACAATGATATGCAAGACGACAATTGAAAACATATAACAGGATGCCAAGACAAATGTAGCAGGAAACAAACAACAAATGCAAAGCCCCAAAGGAAGGATGCCAAGACAAATGTAGCAGGAAACAAACAACAAATGTAAAGCCCCAAAGGAAACACCGAACGTCAGTCAAATAAATCCTAAGAACATGAACAAACCAATCTTCTGTCAGAAGTATCTTCATAGAGATTATTGCCTCTTATTATCTTTTACACACGTCCTTGCCTCATTAGGATTTTTTTCAATCAAACACAAGTAAATTCTCATACTCAAAGGTGCAAACATCATCACACAAAACAAAAACAACATCCAAGAAACTGATTGAAATCACATAGCAGGAAGAAAACCATAAATATGCAGACCCAATGGAGTGAATGTCAGTCAAATTAAACCTAAGAAAATGAACTAACCAATCTTCTGTCAGTATTATCTCAATAGTAATTCCTGCCTCCTCTCATTTTTTATACGTACCATTGCCTCTTCATTATGTGAAGCGTTTTTTTTTTCAATCAAAGACAAATAAATCCTCATTTTTTGAGTTGCAAACTTCATCACAGAACATAAAAGCAAGTCCACCTGCTTCCGGATACACAACACTGCATGAAAATATATGCAGGAAAAGAAACAAACAATTGTAAAGACCCAAAGGAAGTATTGGATTTCAATCAAATAAATCCTAAAGAAATGAGCTAACCAATCTACTCGAAGTATCATCTTAAAAGTGATGATTGCCTCTGATCATCTTTTACAATTTCAATCAACCACAAATAAGTCCACAAACTTAAAATTCCAAACACTAAAATCCACAAAACTCATGGTCCAATATATCCTTTAATCTAATACATGTCCCAAAACCGTAGCTTCCAAATCTAAATATACCACCATATCCAACCAAGACGCAACCTTTACGCTTACCTAATAAACCTATCTCCTTATTCCTTCAAGTTCGAATCTTTGCCACAATTAAACCCAATTCACAATAAAATAAACCCAAATTCCACCAAACACACCCAAAACCAAGCTCCTAACCCTAAACCTACCACCACACCCATCAATTCGCCACCTTTCCAACAAATCCAAACTCAAATCACCAAATCCACTACAAATAAAATATTAAAAATAAAAAAGAATCAACCCTAGATCCAAAACCGCCCAATTTCTCTCTCACCTTAATCTGCAACTCCGTGCCAACGCCTCCATGAGTGCGAAACCCCGTAGTCTCAGCTCCAAGAGCCGAGACGTCAAACCGGGGAGCAAAGAGCCTAGGACGCCCACCGCCGCCACCTGGCCGGAGACTGATGACCGTCTGATCCATCCACACACTTCGCCGGTTACCTAGATCCCGAAATCCGTCTCTGAAGCAGCCTCGATGAAGAGATCCGTTCGATCTCGATCGGATGACCTCGAACCGAATTCTAAGACCTCGCTTTTCGAATCGCAAGTGAGAAACCCTCTCAAAGAGGAGAGAGATCGCTCGCTCGCTCGGAAAAGGAAGCCCTTTTATAGTGTCTGAAAGAAGGGCCTTTTCATAAATTTTATTATTTTTCAGGGGGCTATATAACTAATTGCCATTCGGATCCTAGATCCTATCGGATTCTAAATCCGATAAGCCTGTTTCACATACCAAGACCCAAATTCTAAATAAAATATTAAAAAAAAATAGCATATATTTAATTATGAATTTTTTTTATTGAATTTAATATGCTTTTCACTAACATATACATACACATAAAATTTATACATCAAATCTTGTAATAAACACATATTTAAACTCTATCTGAAACATATTAAATAGAGACATAGACAGTGAGTTTCTCATGCACAAGATAAGAACCGGCCAGTAGTACATTCAATACATACTTACAAAGCTCACGGTGGTTTGTTTATTTAGTAAAAAAAAATGGTACAATAAAATAGTATTAAAATTTTATTATTATGATATATATATAGATTGAATTTATTGATTAATATTTATTATTTTTTTGGGGGGATAACTTGATGGAAGAGTATGTGTGAGCACCGATGAGAGCACCAAATGGTGGAGCAATGAAATACACCCAAATTGCTTTGAAGTTGTTTGAGAAGATGGCCGGTCCTAAAGTTCTTGCTGGATTCATTGAAGCTCCACTTGTTTTCCTGTAAATCATATATATTATAATTAAATTATTGAGAAATATTTTATGGTGTCAAACTGATTAACCGTAATATCTATCTTACATTGACGATATTAATCATTGATTAATATTCAGAACATAGTTGTTAGAACCAGACAGGACATTGAACTGTTTAAAGTGTTAAATCAATTTAATTACTAAATCAATTTAAATATTTTAATTTAATATAACATTCATGATTATCTAAAAAAACAGTTTATTTTAAAAATAACTGCTATTAGTTCATTTAAAAACTACCTGATTTTTACCGGTTGAATTGTAATTTCAATTTAATTGAAAAATCAGACCGGTTCCAACACCGATTCAATCCGTCAAACAGTCAGTTCAATCCGGTTCTAATAACTTTGATTTAAGATGTCAACAGGATTGTGCAACCCACAAGCTTGCACAATCTCGGGAGACTCAATACGGGCACAATACTACAGTACTATATGTTAGGTTGTAAACCCTCACTCTAAAGGATAAATCAATTAAAAGACAAATCCATGTACACCCAAAATTAGCTAGTCAAGATATGAACGTTCACTTCAAAACACAAAAAAAATCTAACAGAGAAAAACTCATAACTATATATCATAATTAACCATATATCATAACTATATGTACTATATGTTTGTGACATATATAGTTGTGAACTTGAGACACTATACTTGTGCCAAGCACATAAGCACACACACCAACAAGAAAAAAATTTACAAAATGATATATATATATGAAATTTTTTTAATTTTTAGGGGAGAAATTATACATAAATGGAAACTCAAAAACAAATGGTGATCATACAAACCCGGCAATGAGAACATTTAGGCCTACTGTGGCACCAACACCAATACCAACGAGTTCGCCAACCTACACAAATTATTAAATTTAAAATATAAAAAATAAAATAAAATAATTTTTATTTTTTATTTTTTTACAAATGTAGCAAGCGCAATTCCAAACGTGCGCAAAGAAAAAACAATGACAGCTTACTCATGCATCCTCACCTGACCAAAACAAAGATAAAGCTATAAGTCTGCTCCTACAACTAAGGATCCTTGCCACTATTGTATTCAACGTATTTTGATCTCGAATAATGAATTCTCACAATGTATGTATGTCTTTCTCAGTGGAACCATTACCGATAAGTTTATATATCAACTCTTTGGTAAAATAAATAAATTTAAAATAATAATAATAATAATAACAATCTTACGGCTTTAGCATCAAAGGCAAGACTAGTGATGACAAACATCAAATTAAAACTGATGATGAATTCCAAGAAGAAAGCTTCAAGATCACCGCCGGTTGGAATTGTCACTCCTCCGCTCACCGCCGGTTGAAAAATTATCTTCAGTGCAAGTCCAGCACAAATAGATGCTGTTAATTGAGCTCCTATGTACATTGGTACCTTCATTTTATGCATCAAAATAAATATATATATATATATATATTCAATATTTGATAATTAATTAACCTTCATTCATTTTACTACTTAGTATGGATTAAAGTTTTTTTTTGTTCATATATTTACTGTTTTTATTTATATAGTTTAAAAATATTAAATAGCATATATATATATATATATATTTTTGTAAATAATTTTGTTTAGCTTCCATCAATACAAATTAATTACCATTTATTTTTCATCTTATTAAAATTTTTCCAAATTCAAACTAATAGCTCATATTAATCAAAAAAATAAAAAAATAAAAAAATAAAAATATAAATATAAATAAATCTCAATATCAACGAATTTCAATATAATTTATACCCTAAAAAATTAGTATAATAATACTACAATTTTCTTCTCTAATTGTTTATTTCTCTACGTACAACAAGTTAAAACCATGCATGCATGAACAACAACAACAACAACAACAATGTTTACGTACCTGCCTCCAAGGGAGCTGCCGGAGAGTGGCGGCGGCGACGGTGACGGCCGGATTGACATGACCACCGGAGATATGTCCAATGGCCATGACAACAATCATGACAGCGAGACCGGTGCAAGCGGCGACGCCAACGAACGTGACGGCGCCGTCAGTCTTCTCATCAACTATGGCTCCGGCAGTGCTCATGAAGACAAGGATGAGAGTGCCGATGAACTCAGCGGCGATCTTCCGAATAAGAACTCCGGCGCTATCAACATCGCCGGAGTTCTTCACATCACCACCACCACTCTGCTCAGGGTCTGCCATTGTGTGGCCGGAGATCTTAAGGCTTGTGCTATAAGAGAGTTGGTTGGTGTTATGGTATATATATATATATATATATAATATGGAGAAATGTACTAATATTGCCCTCTGATAAAAATTATGTATAATATTCCGATAAGGGTAAAACGGTCATTTTATGCTCTTGTTGATCATTTAGGGTTGTTTGCAAACAATGATATTTTGTGGAAGGATGCTTTTAAATATATATATATATATATAAATATATAAGTGTAGGCAAATTCTATTCTGTAGGAGTAGCCTTTTTGAATTGCATTGAAAGGGAGAATGGCATATGCTTTGTTCTTCATATAAACACCTTTTTTAATATAAAGAAAAAAATAAAGAAAAATAAATAGAGGGAATTCGTCAACTGCGGATGGAACCAACGTCTGGTTGTGAAAAAATAGAAATAGAGACACAGACACAAATCAGTATAATAATAATAAAATAAGTAGTAATGATATCATATATTTGCAGTGAGAATGTATAGTTATAGTGTGAGAGAGTTGGACGTCTGTAATTGCCCGAGTGACTGTGATGTTGATTTTTATAAAAAGTTTTGTGATTGGCGGAGTTAATATAACAATTATGATTAGGTAATTCAGATCAAAGTACTGTATATCCTACTTTATATTGTATAACTGTTTATAGCATTGTGCATTCTATTTTACAGCACTGTTCAAATCATTATTGCAAAACGCTGTATAAATGCACTATTGAGATTGAGAGATAATTTGCAACCATTAGATTCCAATCCAATGACTAAAATATCAACCTTCGTTTAGAAACAAGCCCTCTTAATATATATATATATATATATGTAACAAGAATGTTATTTCAATATATGACGGGGTAAATTTGACTCTTTGATACTTTATTAATTAGTGCAATCTAGATCCAAAGAGAGGATATGTAAATAGGTCGGTGTCATATGGGTATATATGTAATTATCCGTTCGGTATGGAGGAAAATATAACTGTGTCTAAAAAGAGGGACTATTTGACAATCAACAAAAAGTTCAAAGTGGTAAAGTATCAAAATCAAACATAAGATACAACATAAAGAACTACATTATCATCTTTATAAACCTCGAGCCGAATACGGAAAATAAAGATAATAATACAGAAAGTAATTGGAATCAAATAAAAGATCGGTTTTGTTTTTGTTTTACATAATCAAAGTCATGAATCTTTTTATTGGAGAAAAGAATGGCAGAAGACAAAGCTCTAGTCTGAATTGGTATTAAAGATGAGCATCATATGCTCAAAGCCTAGAGCTACAAATGCAACATAGACCAGAATGGCATAAAAACAAGATCAGATTGAAAGATCAAGATACTTCAGAGCTTCTCATTCATCCATGATTTTACTGCAGTTAAACAGTTTTCAGATCGATTCTCTTATCGAATCACTGAAACTTTTCAGCAAAAAAGAATAAGCATAATAAAACAAAAAATAAGCACTTTTGATCATTGAAGATTCGCAAGCATTGCTGCATCGTTTACTGCAGTTATATACTTTCGAGATTGATACTCTTCTCGGATCAGTGACACGTTTCACTATTTCTGTATCGAAGATTTGCAAGCATTGACTCATGGTTTACTGAAGATATATAGTTCAGATGTTGGTACTGTTCTCAAAAAGTATTTGATTCAAGCTTCTCCAGTATCAATGCTTTTTACTGCATTTAAATGATCTAGAGACATTGATACTCATCTCTTGAATTACCGAAACTTTCCAGGATAAAGAAAATGAGCATTTCTATCACTGACAAGAGTTTCTGCTCTTTCATTCAAACTTCTCAACTATCAAAGCATTTTTACCATGTTTGTATAGTTTGGGGACATTGATATTGTTCTCAAATTACTGAAACTTTTCAGAAAAATTATATAAATATTTTGATTATACTGACAATTGTTTCCTTTCTTTCATTCAAGCTTATCACCCACCAATCCATGGTTTTACTGCAATTATATAGTATAGACATTGTTACTCTTCTCAAATCACTGAAACTTTTCAGAAAACAGTGATACTTAGATTAGCTATAATGATTACTTCAAGTTTGTCAATATTGATCAACATTGTATAGACATTGATACTCTTCTCAAATCATTGAAACATTTCAGAAATAAAGCGGCAATTCAATCATTGATAGATAATGCTTGCTTCCTTTTCTTAAAGTTTCTCAATCATTGATGCATGTACTCTTCTCAAATCACTGAAACTTTCTAAAGATTACTAATAAGGGTATCTTTTCTTCCTTACACTCTTCTCAAATTACTGAAACTTTTCACAAAAAAAGAAGAAGAAGAAGAAGAAGAAGAAGAAGATTTAGATCAATTAATAATGATTCCTTTATTGATGCACAGTTTCATACAGTTAAATAGTTTAGACATTGATACTCATTCAAATCAGTGTAAAATCTCAGAAAAAAGAAGTATTTCAATTATCAAATATCAATCCAAACACAGCAGTGAAGAAACAACAGAAGATTACAGATACCTTTTATTAAACATACAGTGAGCAACGGGCATAGTTATTAGCAATTGAGAGTTCACTTACAATGGCCAACGTCTATGCACGAGGCCGAAACTGAACAGGGCATTTGGAAGGCTTGCATTGTGTCTGGCATAAATTTTGTTTGCAGCCTAACATTCTAACACATTCTAACACATTCATTCACATCGGCTGCCTCACCTGCAACCGCATTAATTCATCTTCAAAAATGCTGAAACATAACTTCAAAATCATCAGCATGAAAAAAAGAAATATGAAAGGATGACATTTCAAGCCTGTTACTCTGCACGTGCAGATAAAAGCAAGACAACAAAAGATGACTCCAACGATGATGCCCGAGACCTTCATTTGGTCTGTTACAATCCATACTTCAAAAAATCAAGATACACAGAGGATTTGTAGAGTGATACTGATGCATTTCAAAGAAAATTTTGGACAATATTACAGAGAATTATCAAAATTAAAGCCACTCACTATGTGCTCGGTCTAGATAGACCGAGTTCATAAAAATCTCCTGTGAGATGAATCTCTTGTCAATCGTCAGTAATGTCCATAAAAAAATAAATAAATAAATAAATTAGAACATTGTCAAATACAACGAATTATACAAGGTAATATTTAATATTCTCCTTTGATTTCCTCACATGGTATCCGCTAACACTTTTCTTATTGACAGGATCTCTTTCCAGATTTTATCAACCAGTTACAATGAAATCAAGCAAGTCATTGGATATCCGAATACATGCTATCTTCAACCCATTAACTACAGGGGGTCTCAGTTAAATTGACAATAGAGAAGCCAATGGCAGGATAACTTGATCTGAGTTTTTTTTTAATCACTATATGCTTTTGGAGCATCATCAAAGTGGCAATAATCTGATAATAAGCAGTATAAGAGCACGCTCACTAAAGCTTAAGAACAAAACAATTATAAGCAAGATGATCATCATCACCAGTGATAAAAACTGTGAGCATTCTTATTTCGCCGACATGCTGGCAATTCAAAACATAATTGTATAGGATTTCAAAGAATCAAGAGAACTCAACAAGGTCTTTTTACAGTGAAAGATAATTATACTACTATTCATGCCACTCAGCAGTTGAATGAGCAGGAGCAGGCTGCCCCAGTAATGGCAACAATACAATTGCCTATTACAGGACGACAATTGGGGAATGCAGTTTCGCATGTTGTCTGGCATAAATTTTTGATAGCACACACTCTTTGTACAACCACCATGTACCAAAACTGGTGCCTGCCCTCAAAAAACGATATTCATGCCAGTTTATAATAAGAAACATAAATTCCAAGAACATAGAGCAGCCATTGAACAAAGTACTCATCGTGAGGAGCAACGCAAGGAAGAGACTCCATGGGTGATAAAGAGGTGTTTCATCTTTAAGGATGATGAATTCCTACACTCATTGAAAGCAAATTCATACATTTATAATAAGTCTATACCATAAATTAAATAAATAGTTGCTTCAATTCGATATCGACTAAATACATAGACTCTTGTGATATAAATATACAATTAATGTGTTTCCATCATCGGCATAATGAGAATCAGCATTGGTAAACTAAATTTTGGCAAAAGGAGAAAGAAATAAATTGGGTGATGCACAGATTCTTTGTATCTCCCTGTACAAGGTACTTAGATATAGAACACAAAAAAGGAGGGATTTAAGTACTCAATGGATTATCTGTTCCAAAGAATTCAAAAGGGCATGCTATTGTTAAAATAAAAATAAACCTTCTGTTCATTGAGTCCTCAGCACATTGTACAAAGACAAAAGGTATTTAAAGCTAAAATTAACTTACCTGAAAAGAGCCATCAGGTTCCATGTCCCCCACTAATTTTCACTGTGAGACAGATTCTTGGCTCTCATTCCATTGATGGAGATCTTTAGCGTGTTGAATTGAGGAATAAATAAATAAATAAATAAGGAAAATAAAATTTTCATCAACACATTTTCTTTCATTTGCTTTAAACCAATCACCTGTCAAGGAAATAGTTGCGAGTGTCTTCCCAAAATCAATCGAGAAAGCAACATTTCAACACAGGATGATTCTTGCTGTTTTCAAGGAATTCGATTTTGGATTTAGTATGTTTGGATTGAGAGCAAATACAAGGAAAGGAAGATTATTGATGAAAGGACATAAAAGTAAAATTCTGTCATTAAATTTGCTTTCAAATCAACTGACTTTCTATAAACCAATCCACCAACTTAAAGCAAATATAAATAAACAGAAGTGAGCACATTACATAAGCGATAGCCTGAAACTCATAGTGAATCATCCAAATTATCATAAAGGCAAGGCTCCAATCCACTTAGAGGAAGCAAACTACATAATTTACATTCACAATATAAACCTACACTAAAAATTTAGAATCAGTGCTGAATTCCAAAGCTTTAGTTATTATATTGGTAACCTAATTTTAATTCCCAACATGAAATTTAATTAATTTTCAAACTCAAAAATCAAATCAAATCAAATCAAATCAAATCAAATCAAGGTGTTAATAAACATCCTTATGCCATGGTATGGATTCCCATCATGCTAAAACCTAAATTCACATCAAAATAAAAGATTAGAGGGAAAAGAAAGCTTCAGTTGCAAAAGATAAGAAAAAGCTAAAAGTATATACTCAAATCCAGACTCCAGAACACAATTCACTGTGTACTAATTGGATTCCCAACATGCTTAAACGTGGATTCGCATTTCTAAAAGGAAAAAAAATAAATAAAAACTCAAACTTTGGGTTCACAAGATGATAATTCACTGCATTGGAAACATACAAAAGCCAGACATCCTGGATGACAATGAACAACGCCCAATTCCAAAGCACAATAAAAGTATTTCTGATTCCGAACACAACAATCAATCAGACAATAATAGAAACAAACTTTAGATTCACAAGATAAGCATCAACTTAATACCAAACCATAATCCATTGCAAGATCTATTTACTCAACATGACAATGAACCAAACCTCAACCCCAAATTCATTCAGATCTAAAAGCACAAGACTTTGAGAAGCAAACATGAAGAGGAGGAGGAGGTCCACCACACCAAATCAAGCAAGGGGCTCATAATACTCGCGGCGGCGGTCGGTGGCGACAAGAACATAGATGGCATAGATGATGCCAGGGACATAGCCAAGGATGGTGAGCAGCAAACAGATGCAGAACTCTAGCTGCATGAATTACAAGGAAAACACCACAGATACAGTGAATCAGAGAGTACGAGAAGCACCATAAAAGGTAGAAATTTGGGAGATTCTTACGCTGCAGCAGCCGTAGTGCAAGAAGACGCCGAGAGGAGGGAGGACGATGGCGAGGAGGATCTCTAGGAAAGCGCAGCACGGATTGGAATCCATGGATTTCGTAGTCCTCTTCTTCTTCTTCTTCTTCTCCGATTTGAGTCAAAGTTGTGCTTTTTTTTTTCTCCTCTCGAAAAGGATTTATATTTATTATATTTATTTGTGAAAGTCACAATTAGTCCCTGGATATAACACAATATTCAGTTTGTGTCCCTGAATATTATAGAAAATGTTTATTTTTGAAAACAAAATAATTATGTTCCTTGTTGATGATGTGATTAATGTGAAATTTGAATTTTGGTTGTTTAATAGATTATTTTTAGTTTTAAATTTAATTGTTATATAATAAATTTGTATGATTCTAGGACTCAAAAAGGAGGTATTATTTTATTGGTTAACTATGGATGTTTTATTTTATAAATTTTGTGAATTGATGAATAAATTGAGATGATTTAAATTTTAATGGAGCTAAATAAAGTTATCTCAAAATTTATTTTTTTAATACATGTTTGTGGATAAATAAATATATTAGGATTATTTTATATTTTAATAAAAAGTCTTATCAAATTATTCAATGTATATTTTTTTATGTTATTTTTTTTAACACAACAATAATTTATTGATTTTAGGAGTTGTTTGGTTACCTGTAAGTAGCTGTAATGTAATTGATTTTACAATAAAAATATCGTTTGGTTTGATGTGAAATGAGTTTTGCATGTAAAATATTTTACATTTTGGGGTATTTTTACAGCATTTCAACTTATAACAAATTTTGTTGTAGGTTGAAATAAAATAAAACATTTGTTTTAATAATCATCCTTATTCACTCTCCACAGGAAGCTTGTATGGTGATCAATTGTTAACATAATTAAACATATAGTCATTTATGTTTTATTTAATTTAATATTATATTTTTAAAAGCCAATTTTTATTTAATTTTAATTTCAAAAAAAAATTTAGGCATAAAATTAAAGAATATTATATATTTTTATTTTAATAAATGATCATCAAATTATTTATTTATTTATTTATTTATTTCTCTTACATTAGTGCTAATGATAGATAGTGAAAGTTAACTAAACTAATTTTTTTTGGGTGTCAAATTAAAGGATATTACATATTTTAAATTTAATAAGTAACAGTTAAATTAATTAATTAATTTTTTTACACTAGGGATAAATAGTGAAAGTTAATTAATTAAATAATTAATTACTTTTAAGCATAAAATTAAAACATATTACATAATTAAATATTTTATAAATAATATTAAATAACTAATGTTAATGTAGATAATGGGGTAATCTTACCATTTCATTTGAATGATGATCATATCTTTCAAGTTACATTAAATCAAAACAATGAAAAAATAAATACAGAATTTTTAATTACAGTACACCAAGTAACAATGATGTAATTTAAAATACAAAATTTTCACTTACATGTGATTTCACTTATATTATAATTTCACTTGCAGCAAACCAAAAACCCCTCAGTGAAATCTAATGAAATTACAAATTAAGTGAAAATATTGTATTTTTAATTACATCATTGTTATTTGATTAATTATAACTGAAAATACTATATTGATTTATTTTTAATAATTTACTTGTTGAAAAGGATATATTTTTAAATAAAGCAGATTGAATTTAATAAACAAAAAATATATAAATTCATGAATTTAATCATTTTGGTTTTTATAAAGTTCCAAAAAGGGGGAAAGAAAAATGATGAAATCATGCAAAGTTTTTAATAATACTGCTTTAATGAAGAAGGGACACATCTTATCTTATCAACTCTATAATGTTCCTTGGAATCATTTATTCACAACTTCATTATCAACTTTCATAGAATATATGCCCTTGTATAACTGATAATGACATATATACCCGGCCCCTCAATTATAATTTTGGGTTATTTTTCTTGCATACCTATGTAAAAATTATATTTACTTATATACTCTTATTATTTGATTATATATCTTTTTAGGATTATCAGTTAATCAAGTTATTAGTGAGCAACTCAAACTTAGTTTGGTATAAGCCCAAATCCAACTTGAAGTTAATATCAAGCTGAGCTTGCTTCAAGTCACTTTCAGTGAGGTGGGAATATTAGACCAGTCCATGGGTCGGGTCTGATCAAATTTGGGCTAGGCTAAATCTATAATTATTAAAATTCAAACTTATTTAAACCCGACCCAGCTCAGTCCATTTTCAAAATGAGCCTTTTTTTTTTTTGTCCAATGTCCGATCATTGGGCCTTATATATTTATCGAACCCCTCTCAATTTTCGATCTGATCTTCAGAGTTAGACATGTCTAGGAAATATATAAATATATTTTGTAATTAGAGTTTCAATCATTTAAGCACATTCGTAGATTTGAAATCTACGAACGTTGCTATCAACCGTTGGATCGTAATTCAACGGTTCGTCACTATTAGATAAATAGTATTACTGTGTTTATGAATAGTCACACAGTGAAAAATGGGATGCACAGTATTTTGATCGAACCGTTCAATCAATTTGAACCGTTCAATGTGCATCGTAACTAAATAAATCTTAACGTTATTACATTATTTGTACTGCATGTTTTAAAAAATAAAAAATAAGTTATAAATGAGATTTTACTTTCAAATTAAATCCAGTGTCTTTAACTTGTCAAAAGTAAATATATTCCATTTTAATTTTAAACTTAAATTGAGCCAGGTTCAAACTCGCAAAATTACAATGGTGCCAAACTATTAAAATTTCAAGAAAAGCTTTAGCTAAACCTGGTTAGATCATGCTTAGCATGTTTACAATCATGTACCAATATGACAAAAAAGTCAACTAATACAAGAGTGACGAATTACAGTCTTTATGAATTAAAAAAATATTATATTAGCCTCTTTTGATTCATTTTAAGAATAAAAAAATAGGGAAAATAAAAGATGAATCTATATTATTATAAATTTTATAAATTGATTTTTAGCAATGACGTCATACAAGTAAAAATAAAAAACATTTTATAGTAGTATATAAGTAAAATTTGTTACCTCGACAATAACTTAGTGGTAAAACACTCGACTTTCATATAAGAGGCCGATGATTCAATTTTTCTGCTGCATGATTGAGATCTAATAATAATAAAAAAAAATGTGTAGTGGCTTATCCAGATCGTCAAGCACATAAATAAATAATTAAATAAACAAATAAATAAAATATAAAAAAGGTAAATGTGATTTTTGTGAAAGTATACTAACAATTATTCGTTTTATATTTAGCAAATTTTTTTATATAATTTTATTTATTTATTTATTTTCATGTAACACTTACAAATATAAATATAAAGACAAACTGTGGATGTTCGCAGAACGTCCATAATTAAACATAGTAAAAATTAAAGAGATGCAGCGAGGGTTAATTAGGTTTTAGTTGAGTTGATTATTTATTTTTATTTTTTTTATAGCTGTAAGTCTAGTGGAAATATATTTTTTTATTGTAATTATATTTATAAGCACAGTTATACTATTTTATTACATAGTGCGCAATTGTTAGATTACTATTGATAAGAGCGTTTGTAAATTTGAAATTTAAATGTATATAATGTATTTAAATGTTAAAACTAAAAGAATAAAAAACACCATAATTCATACACATTTTTTCTAATTAATAATTTAAATGTGCAATTATTTAAATTAATTACAAGTATATAAATGTTAAAGATTAATAATAAATGGCAAATTTTAAAAAAATGGCACAAAGATATATTTATATCTACATGGGCCAAGAAAAATAATAAAAAACAGTAGTGTGGCATTCATTGATGATAATTAATTATCCAAACAATACACATTAGCACATGATTAAAAAAATTAATATATTGCAATTGCATGCCAAATGAGGGACAAACAAGTGTGCGATTAATTATGACTAATTAGTAATTAATTAATAATTTATTATTATCATTATGAAAAATTTATTAAAAATCGTTATAGTGTATGATAATAAAATGTGACATGTTTCATGTTTGGACTATTATAATGAATTTTTTTATTGAAGCCCTTGTATTTAATCAAATTGCTAAAACAGTCCCTTCAACTAAATATAAGGAAAAATTGACCAAAGTAACAGCAAGTCCCTCCATTTTTTTTAAATTTTTCAAAAGGTCATTTGAATTTATCAAATCTCCAAAACATCATTTATTTTCAAAACTTTTACTCATTTAATTAAAATTAAATTAACATTACAAAATTGCCCCTATCTTACTCTTTCCCGACATAAACCGGTGGTAAGGATATTTTATAAAAAAAAATATTAAAAAAAATAAAGAACTAATGACTAAAAACTAAATGGAAAAATTAGAGAAACTTTATATCAGGAAAGAAAAATTACAAAATTACCATCATTAATATATTTGAAGAAAAATTACAAAAGTTTTTCTAAAATGAAAAGAATATTAATAATTGATGATCTATATAGAACAAATCATTGACATGAATAAAACCAAAAAATGCACATAATTGATAATCCCATCATGTTCACATTTTCTTTGCCTTTTTCCCAACTTAATTATCAATAAGCAATGAAAGTTATCAATTTGTAATTTTTTCAAAATATATATATATATTGTCTCTGGTTTTCAATTTTTAGAATTTTTAAAAATAGTAATTCTCAAATTTAAACTCGATTAGTTGCAAAATTTAAGGGAAAAAAAATCACAAACTTAAATTTGGGCTTTATTGAGAAATTCAAAATCCAAATCACATACCACCTCAAAACAGCAAAAACTAAAAGACATCCGATAGTATAATGCCACGTGTACATTATCATAAAACCTCATGATCAATGGTTGTTGATAGAGTTTGCTGTTTTAACCCAACAGCGGATTCGGTCAACTTTTGTCTAACCCCAGATTCAGGGGCAGCACACGGTTTATAAATTGTTTATAAATAATTAATATTTTTTAAAAAAGTTTATATTTAAAAAATATGAAATGGAAAAAAAACCCAAGGCTTTTCAATAGCTTAAATTTATTTTTTGAAATATTATTTAAACGTAATTTTTTTTATATTTTAAAATTATATTTTAATGAGTAAATATAAATTAACAAAAAAAATTTTTTTTAGGGGCAAAATACATGAAGAGAAACCCATAAATTAATAACAATTATTGTTGTGAAGTTTGAGGTGCTATTTATGAATTAGTGATTTTACAGGGGTTTAATTGCAAAAGGAGCTCAAGTAGAAAATGGGGAAAAATCGAGGAAAAAAAAGAAGGAAAAATAGAAGAGGAGCCTTTGCGGAATCGTGAAGGCCGCCGGCTCTCTTGGTTTGGGAGGGGTTCTTGGTCTCTGATTCGCTTCTTTTTAATCGTAAGTCCCCTAAAATCGATTCCTTTATTGTGTTTTTGTGCGGATTGATGTGTTTGGAGTGGTGGCATGGTGTAAAGATCGGATCTTTCTGTGTTTGTTGTTGGGATTTGATCGGAATTTGGTGCTTTTTTGGTGGATGAACTGGGATCCCTGTCGATTGTTTCGCTTTTGTGCTGTTTTGGTTGTTGTTGAATGGGTTTGATCCATGGAAACTTAAAATTGTTTTTAAAAAAATTGTTGTTTTTGTTGCTTGGATCGAATTGCGTGAGCTTTGGTGGATGAGAGATGGCTTTGTGAGAGAATTTTGGGATTTTTTTGGCTTTCTGGAGCTGGTTTCTATTTTTTACTTCTACCCTTTGTGGTATTGATTTCTTGTGTAGATTGCGAGCCTTGGATGCTGACCTTCTTATTTTCTATGAATTTGTTGAAGCATGTTGACCTTTAATCTATTTACCTCAGATTTGTGTGTTAAAGCCGAGCAATTGAGCTCATGAATCAAGAATTAGTGTTTAAGAGCTGTTTTTTGTGAATTTAGATCTTTAGGATTTGCTAATGATTATCTTTGATGTGGTTCTTGTTTTGATTGACCTAAAGATTTTCTTGATTCTTGGCCAATATTTATGTACTTCATTTTGAGAGTTCTTCTGGTGGATAAGCTAGTGCTTCTTGTGTATTGATTTTTTACATTCTTGGATTAGGGTTTATGGGAGTTTTTGAACTGTTTCAGAGCTGGATGTGGCCGCCCTTCAAGTTTTCTTTGTCATAGTTCATCTTTCTCATTTCCTCTTCATGTAACTCATGGAATCTATTATTGTTTATAATTCTTTGGTCTTGATTTGTTCATTGTGTGGAAAATACACTTAAAGATGCAATTTCTTGGATTTCATTGGAGCGTTTGGTTTTATTGGTCTTTGAACTCTTTTAGCATGGTTATCAATGCATTTGCCCACACATGTTATATTCAATTCTCGACAAGATAATGCTCATTGAGCTTTGGTTTTCTATTTGTAGAGTTGAGATGTATTGGATTTTCTCGAGGTGTTGGCACTGAACTGTTGTGACGTGGGTCTCTTGTTCTCGATTGGATCATTGAGCTTTCTCATGTCTGCAAACTTTTTATTTTGTCAATAATATCAAAGGAGTTGTCTTTGGAGTTCTGTCGTACATACAATTAGGCATCACGAAGGTTTGCCGTGTTCTGAGTCTTCTGATCACATAATTCGTGAAAAGTTGCCATTGACATTTGAGAAATACAGTGTTTTCAGGTTGGTCGATCCAAGAATATGGGAATATATCTTAGTACTCCAAAAACGGAAAAGTTCTCTGAAGATGGAGAGAATGCCAAGCTTAGATTTGGTCTTTCTTCTATGCAAGGATGGCGTGCCACTATGGAAGATGCTGTTAGTACCATTAGAAACTTTTTTTCTATCTGTAGTTTTTCTCCATAAATTTCTGTGATATGTGATTTTGAACTGAATAATAGCATGATAAATATAACATACAAGAATCAAGATAATTGGATTTGGTAAAATTTTATTTGAAAGTCAATAAGCTCATAAAGGGTATTTTTTTATTTGACTTAGATTTTTTTTTAATTGTAAATTTTTTATATTTTATAGCAAAATGATTAAATTGAATACTTTTCATCATCTTAGTTGCAGATTCTGCAAACTTAGTTGTTCTAAATAAGGAGAGGTGAGTTAAGTTTTTTATACATATCTCATTTTGTTGTCGTTCAATATGATTTGTGAAATTATGTCAATATGTTCTAGAGGTGAATAGTGTAACGATTATGTCAGTATGTTCCAGATATTCAAAATTCATACGTGGACTTCACTTTAATTTTTTTTCAATTACTTAAAAAATGGAAGTGCTTCTGGGATTAATTTCTTTGTTGTGCTGGTAAATCATTTATTGAGGTAGTCTTTTCACTTAAGTGATGTTTGGACCCTATAAAGAAGATCAAATGAGATATCATTCATTCCAATGCTTACAGATTACATATTATCTCTGAGTGTGGACCATTTACTAATCTAGTAGTATTTTAAATGCTTGATTGACTTCTGTGGCGAAACTATTGTTAGGAACCAAACCAGTTCTAATTCATTTACGATGCAATACACAAACAGAATGATCTTTAAGTTGATATCAAGTTTCTATGTTTGCTCATATATTTTTCTTGAAGATAGCATGATGTTGCATATTTTCTTATAGCCATGTTGTTTATGTAATGCTAGTGATTAATGCTTTTAAACATACCTGACTTTCTATTCGTTAGCTTGAGCTGTTTGTTTACCTTATATTAAAAATTTTGTCACTAATTCTGTTGTGTACGTTTTAAATTATTTAGCATGCTGCTTTGCCTGATCTTGATGCTTCCACCGCATTCTTTGGCGTATATGATGGCCACGGAGGTAATTTGTTGCTTTATTTATTTTTTGTCAATCAACGATTAGTTCTTTTATTTTCTGTGATTTGATTTTGTTTCATTATATTTCTGACAGTGTTCACTCTGCGATATTCTTTGATTGATCTGTGGAATATTCCCCTTCACTGCTGATCAAATAATATATTTTTTAATGCCTCTTTATTTATTTACTTATTTATTTTTTGTTTATATGTTATTGGTTCATTATATATATATATATATATATATATGACCCCAATTAACAAGTAAAGAAAAGAGAAAACCATTAAATGAGCATCCATCATGGTTCCTCATCAAAATTCTAAGTTTGATATCCCTCCAAAGGAAACAGATTTTATGGAGAATTAGCCTTTTTTTTTATTCATTGGTTCAGGTTAGCCTCAATCCAATTTTGTAATACTCATTTCTTGATAAGGTACTGATTTGAGAAAAACTAATTCATGTTGACCAATAGAATAGTTAGCGTCATAAGAAAGAAAGGAGTTAACATTCCTTGAATTTTATCCATATTTTGCAAATTGCTCTACCATGTTGGAATTAAGACATATTTCAATTTCAGGAAAAGTAGTCGCCAAGTTCTGTGCAAAATTTCTTCACGCCCAAGTGCTCAAACAAGAGGCCTACTCTGCTGGTGACTTAGGTGCTTCTATTCAGAGAGCTTTTTTCAGGTTGCTCTTTTTTGCCCCTTTGTCCTTCCAATATTGCCTATGGATACTATCTGTTTTTTGGCCGCATGAACATTGTTTTTTTAAATAACATAAATAGAGGGTAAGTGTGAAGTTTTCTTGTTTTATGCCCTTAGAATGGATGAAATGATGAAAGGACAGAGAGGGTGGAGAGAATTGTCTGTGTTGGGAGATAAGATAAACAAGTTTACTGGTATGATAGAAGGTCTGATCTGGTCTCCAAAGGGTAGTGATTCAAATGACCAACAAGATGACTGGGCTTATGAGGAGGTATTATCTTTTGTGCAATTGTCTTAACTTTTCACTGCAATACTCTTTTGCACTCTGTGGTCACTAGGGTGAAGGTTATGAACATTGTCACATCTATCATGGTATGTCTACATATTGTCTGTAGTACCTTCTTTTGAACATAAACGGATATCTTAAACCGTGAAGTGATTGATCTTGCTGCTCAGCGTGTGATGAATTCACTGTTCATGATTAAGCATTTCTATGGGCCCAATCTTTCTTTCATCTTAGGAATAGAGATACATTCTAAACTACAGTATAATTGACCAAGAACCCTTATGATTAGGGGCCCCATTCTGACTTCACTGGGCCAACTTCTGGTAGCACTGCATGCGTAGCAGTTATCAGGAACAACCAACTAATTGTTGCAAATGCTGGTGATTCTCGTTGTGTAATCTCAAGAAAGGGTCAGGTATGTGATTCCAGAAAAACCTTTTAGCAAAAAATTTGTGCTGATAATTCAGGAAACTATCCTCTTGTGAATTACAATGTGCTCCATGGGTTTCCCTCTTACAGGCCTACAATTTGTCAAGGGATCACAAGCCCGAGCTTGAGGCTGAGAGAGATAGGATTTTAAAAGCGGGTGGCTTCATTCATGCAGGACGAGTTAATGGAAGTTTGAACCTTGCAAGAGCGATCGGTAGGCTTGTCTATCTTGCCACTCAGATACTCTGGAAAGCAAGGTAAATTATTTGATTTATTTCTTTTGACATACTAATAAGCATTCTACTTCAGGAGACATGGAATTCAAGCAGAACAAGTTTCTGCCCGCTGAAAAGCAAATAGTAACTGCCAACCCTGATTTAAGCGTTGTAAGGGCCTACTCAGTGAATAACCTTTTTTAACATGCTTACAAGTGTTCTATCTATGGGAAGCTTTACTTTTACATGGTTTATTTTGTAGGTTGATCTATGTGATGATGATGATTTTATTGTCCTAGCATGTGATGGCATCTGGTAAGCCACTTTATACCACACTCAATCATAGAAAAGCTTGCTACAAGTTGTTCATCAATATTCCACAATCTTGATAAATATTCCTTTCTGATAGATCACATTGTCGAACTTGTTAGATTAACTCAATGGTGTGTTTCAGATTTCCAATTGCCGTTTAAAATTCTTTTGAATGTCTAGTTACATGGTTCAAACTTCAAAGTGGATTCTTATCAGAGATCTATGCACTGCATGATCTCTGAGCAGGACCCAGGCCAACTTTTCACGGTCTCGATATTCTATAGAGAAAATACTATCTTCGATAAATAAACTTCACATTCAGAATCAAATTGAGAAGAATGTGTTTTTTTTCTTTGGTACTCAAACACAATGAACAGGTTTGATTAACTTCTATCTTTCTGATTATCTCTGTGATGTTATGTGAAGGGATTGTATGTCAAGCCAGCAGCTTGTAGATTTCATCCATGAACACATAAACATTGTAAGTTGTGAAAAACCTCGCTTGAGAACTTCTCGATTATTAACATTTATATTTGTCGAATCACTTGATAATTATTTATTCCCATAACAAGACAACTCTAACAGTCTAAAATCTGTCGTCAAATTCAGGAGACCAGTTTATCAGCTGTATGCGAGAGAGTCCTCGACAGATGCTTGGCTCCTACTACAGCCGGCGGAGAGGGATGCGACAACATGACCATGATCCTGGTTCAGTTCAAGAAACCGATAAACTCTGACGCTGCCACCTCCGGTCAATCAGCACAGACTGCATCAGAGACACAAACGACATCGAAAGAAGTGAAGAATGAGATTGCAAACTAGTGAATTCACCGGTGACTGGACGGGCATCTCTCCGACGAACCATATAGAACCCGACAAACCCTTAAACTAAAAGAAAAATCAATACTTTTGTGTTGAGCCACAATGCAACATTTGATGATTGTACATATTTCTCTGTATCACTAATAGTGTTGATGATTATCATGGATTTTTTTTTTCTTTTTTGTTTTTCTCTGAATTCATTGGATTTATCATCACATTTTAGTAGCAAACTTGGTACTATATTCTTGTTCTGTTTCAGTTTAAATTTTCAGAGTTTTGCTTATATGTCCTGTGTAAAACTTTATTTTAGTCTTTTGAAATTCTTAGATTTATGAGGGTGTATGTGAAAAAGTTTCACCAGTCGCGCCTATTTATTGAGCCACTTCGAATTCAAATCAAATTAGGGTTTGTTACGGATAGGAATCAAATTAGGGTTTCTATTTAATGGGGAAATCTCTCGCACGAATCCCTTGCCATTGTTGCTTGATTGATTGATTGATCTCCACGGAAGGTCTGCAATGGAGTTCTGTATTGGAGGAAGCGATCATCGCCCGGTTTCAATGCGATTGAGTTCACGTAATGCCCTAAAAAATGTCCTTTTTTTTCAATTTTTTTCTTTGTTTGGAATTAGGGTTTTGATTGGATGTTTTTGAGTTGGTTGTTCTGCAGATTGGGAGGCAAAGAAGGCGAAAATCAGAGCTGAGTTGCTTGCAAGGAGGGAAAGACAAATCCTTGAGGAAGAGGTCAGAAGGGAATTGGGCTTGGAGAAGGAGATGATGTTTAGGTGTTGTCATGGCGAGAGGGAGGAGACGCTTCCGATGGCATCATCATGGGATAAATTTTATGACAATGAACCGGATGTTGATGGGTTCCGGAGGTATCAGATGGGTTCTTTGGATCGATCGACTGTTGATGTTGGTTTTGAGAATTCTAGTGCATCAAGGGAAGCGAAGAAGGTGAAGATCAGAGCGGAGTTGCTTGCAAGAAGGGAAAGCCAAGTTCTTGAGGAAGAGGTCAGAAGGGAATTGGGTTTGGAGAGGGAGATGATGTTTAGATGTTGTCATGGCGAGAGGGATGATGAATCTTTGGTTCCAAGATTAGGGTTTGAAGGACGTCACTTGCCGAGTTTTATCAAGGATAATTTAAGGAGATCACCAGCAGCCGCCTTGCCGGATTTGATGCCCAGGCCTGCGGTTGAAAGATCAGTTTCTCCGCCGGAGGAGAATGTCCGTGCATTGCCACCGTTCCCGGATTTTCTTCCTCTGGAGAGTGCTGAACCAGAGCCGAGTTCTAGGCCATCGTTGGTGGTCGTTGATTCCAAGCCTTGTGTTGAGCCAGTGCCCAGTCCTCCCAAGCCAGTGCCAATGGTTACTGTTTATAAGCCGGAGATGAGGCTTTCAGGGTTGTCCAAGCCTTTTGTTGAGCCAGTGTCCAGTCCTCCCAAGCCAGTACCGATGGTTACTGTTTATAAGCCAGAGATAAGGCTTTCAGGGCCGTCATCTGTTCCGGAGGTGATTTCTTGAACTCAATTCAACTGTTTAATTCAATGCTTCATAATTTTTGATTTGCAAATTTGATTGTCTTTGCATGTTATGCTGAGATTGTTTTGTTTTATTGGTGAATTGAATTATTGTGCTCTTGAAGTTTTCGGCTTTGTTTCAATTGATATCTTTACTGAGCATTGATAGGTTTAAGCTTACCTGATATTATGTTTAGCAATTCCATGGGTTGAGTTTTTTGTTGATATATGACATTATGAAAACAATGAACTTATTATTTGACTTTACAATAGTTTTTGTTGCATGAAAAGAAAAAAATACCATCAGAATCAAAGATGTGAACAGCTGCTATTTTTTCACCATGCATGATTTGTCTCATTATGAAACTAGAACAGAATTCATGTTATATATGCATTTCATTGGAGAGTTCTCATTTGTTATTGTAAATTATAACATTTAGTTGAATGAGAACTAATGATATGAATGAGAGATTGATAATTTTGTGATTGTTCTTGAAGTTGAGAATCAGAAAACAATTTATTATCATCGAGTTCTACACAAATCGTTTTAATTAGATTCTGATGATTATTTTGGTTTGCAGTACAAACCTTCAAGCAATAATTATTCTGGAAACAAAAGAAAATTTGCTTGTGATCTCTGTCAAATCACTACAACGAGCAAAGAAAGCCTGGATGATCATTTTAATGGAAAGAGGCACAAAGCCTTGATAGCATCGAATAACTGCTCCGCCTCGACGTCATCGGATACTTGCAGCTCTGCAGAAGCTGAGAATTTAAACAAACCGAAGAACCGGGCTGAGTTCTTGTGCAAAGTATGTGGTTTGAAATGCAATAGCTGGCCTATCTTGCATTCTCACCTCAATGAACTGAAACATTGGCTTAGATCTTAAAATGAAACAGAATATGAAGATGCAGAGAAACTAATCTATTAAGTTCTTAGAATTGCTTGTTTTGGTTTTATTTTTTAGTTTTCAGTAAATACATCAAGGAAAAAGACAATTTCTTTGCTTTTGTTTTGTTTTGGGGAATGTTTGAAAGGAGTGATTTTGCTATTTATTGTTTTTTGTGCAGGGGATTGTGATGTTCTTAAACATTGTAACTTTGTTTAATGAATTTTGTTTGTATGTTATTTGAATCCATGAACTTCATTGGTATATATATATATATGCATGTATTTTTTGATAATTGTTGGTTGATATATTTGACAAAAGTCTGAACAATCTTGAGGTACTCCATTGAATTATTTTGTCGGTTTGAATAGGAAGGAATATATATTTTAGATAAAATTATTTACAAGTCCCTGAAGTTTTCAACTTCATCAGCCATTTTTTTTAATAAATTTTCAACCTTTTATTTTTGTTTTTTTCTTTTTGATCCTTGTTCAAATATATATATATATATATATATATATATATATATACCCATAGATATAATTTTAAAAATAAATAATTTAAAAATCAGGATATTCCAGGAGGACTAGAAATTTGAGGAATTTTTTATGGAATTGGAAAAATTGGAGGGATTTTTTGGTAGTTTTTTTTAAAATTTTTTTAATAAAGCAATATTTTTAACAAATTAAAAGAAATTTTTATTTTGATTACTAAATTCAACAGATATTTTTATTTTAGCGTATTTGTTAAAGATTGTTTGAATTGATATTGATAAAAGCAAAAAACATTATGTAGTTTAGGGAATAGAAATATTTTTAGAAAATTTTAAAAAATTAATAACAAAAATTTTAAGGATCATCCCTTCATTTTTTATCATCTACAATAAAAAAAAATCATAAATTTTCTCAAAAATAAAAAAATAAAAAAATGTAAATATGTAATTTTTGGAAGGAAATTTTTTATTTGTCCTTAAACCCAAAATGTTTTACTCTGAAACCCTGAAAAGGGCAATTCCGTCATTTTGGGGAACAATATCGAGAAAGCAAGCTCTTCTTTTACTGATAAAAATCCCAACTTTTCGTCTTTTCTATCCTCTTTCAATCTCAAGCTCTCTCGGTCTCTCTCGCTGAGCTCTTCGTCTTGTCTTCCATGGCATCGACGAGCGCTCTATGCCCCTCGTTTCCCTCTGCTCGCATATGTAAGCAAGCGCTGCTCCTTCGCTCTCCATCGTTGTCTTTGATTGATGGTTTTTTGCTTTGATTCTGATTTCATAATCCATTTCCATACCTTTTCATACTTTTGTTGCTATAATTTGGTAATATGTTCTGTTTCTTTAGCTCTGGTTGGATTTGAGACTTTTTTGTTTGGTTAGGGCTTTTCCAGTGCTTGACTTATTGTTGCGTTTTTTTAGTGAAATTATGCTTGTGAAGGTTTGATTTTGGGTGGTGAATTTTTCTTTCTTGTTAATTTTTATGGTTTTAAGATCTAAGAGTGTGAATACATAGGTCTGATATGCTTAATAATTCATTGAAGATGGTTTATCAATTCCTTTCTTGAGGGGAATTTCATTGTCATGTCGCCTATCATAAAAGTTGAAGTTAACTTCAATCTGTAAATTTCTTGACAATTTTTACATGGTATAACTGTAAATCTGATCTTGCAGTTTTTGATTGTAAATGTATATTTGGATCTTTGATTGTGATTGGCTTCATCTGCCTGCTATGGTTAATGTGTCTAATTGTAGGCATTGATGTGAATCTTTATGTAGCTTATTGTGTAAACCTAAAGATGTGCATGTGCGCATGTCCATGCACACTTGCTATCAGTAAAGCACTAAATCGTTGACCTAAAGGTGACTCTAGACCTGGATTATCACATGCTTGTGAACATCTTATTCATATCTTCTTCAGGTCACAGGCTAAACACAAAAATTCATGTGGGCACTCCGTTATTAGCATGGCAAAATAGCAAGAAGTCTTCCATTAGGAGGTCATTTCAGATATATGGTTTGTTTGGTGGAAAGAAGGAGAAGAATGAGAATAGTGATGACACATCATCAAAGGTGAGCAAGCTAGGTTGATCATATTTATTTTTGTCAATATAATATCATCCTTTGTTCTTCATGTCTGTTTTAGTAAATGTAAAAACTGCATGTAGTTTGATGTTGTAAATGTAATTGCTTTACTGATCCAAACTGTCAAGAATGGTTAAGTTTGCATAAAAAAGATACCTCAATTTTCTTTAATATTTCCTTTTTGGAAGATACTGGAGCGAAACAATCAACCTATTGATATTGGAATGGGAAAAAGAAAAATACAAATTTTCTCTCACTTTCTTAGGTATTAATACTAATTCCCCCCAGGTGGGGGATTTTTTTTTTTTTGTCCTTTTCCATATTGGATTATCTATCATTCATATTCATTCTGACAGTAAGGAAATCTCCTGTGGTTTGGTGGGTAAATATTCTTGCTTTATGATCCAAATGCGGCAAGTTTCCATTGAAAAGATATCTCCATGCACAATGTGTTTTGCTTGCACTTGAGTGGTCTTACCCATGTGCTGAGTTCTGCCTTCTAATTCCCATACCTTATAATATATACCCATTGTGAAAAGCATAAGTGATTGGTACATTCCTAAATCAAACCAGTAAAGACAAGGAGCAAATGGCAAAATAAAATTTTTTTTGGTTATTCATGTGTTATTAAAACTGACTGGTTCACACTGGTTGCAATTAAACTTGATTTTATTTTGTTCCCTTGTGAAGTTTGATTAAAGTTGTCCCCATCTATAATATTTAGCCTACACTATTATGTTTTTACTGCTGCATCAATTACTAAAGCAATTTGGTTTATCACAAATTTCTACTTTCAGTTTTAGACATGGTGCTAGTTCACAAATGTTGTCCAGATGATCTAGTCTCAATGGAGCTGAAAGAGTTCATTTTCCATTATATGCCACAGCACTTTTTTTTTCTTTTTAAAATTCTTATATGGGTTATTTCAAGCAGTGTTTCTACTATTGTGAACCAGACTTTTATTTCATGAGAATATTGTACTTCATAGACCAAATGGTAAAGTATTTTTAGTGACAGCTAACCCAATTAGTTTTCAATCACTCATGCATAACATAGGCAGGTTTCTTGGGAAACATGCAAAACTTATATGAGACTGTTAAGAAGGCTCAAATGGTTGTCCAAGTAGAAGCTGTTCGCGTACAGAAAGAGCTAGCGGCGTACGTATAAGCTTGATTATTATTATTAATATTTTTTTTCTCAGACATCTTGGATATCACCTCAGTTTCTTCTATAATTTGCAGTGCTGAGTTTGATGGTTATTGTGAAGGTGAACTGATTAAGGTATGCCTAGAGCAAGATTTTTACTTCGTAAAACTTAATACTCAAAACACACACACACACACACACACACACACACACACACACACACAATCACTTATGTAACAAATAATTTGATTTAGCTACTACCTCACATCTTGCGGTAGAATCAAAGAAACATGTTGGAATAATAATGATCCGCTCTTGCTCTTTTCACCTAATATTTGTTTCTGTTTCTGTTTTATGCTTTCGATGTATGTGAATGTGGCCAGATGTGGTTTTTGAAATGGCACTGTATTTATTTTTTCATTCTTTTACCAGGTAACTCTTTCTGGGAATCAACAACCTATACGCACTGAAATCACTGAGGCTGCTATGGAGTTAGGACCTGAAGTAAGTGATCTTACTGTTGTTTCTGACATTTGAGTAATACCTAATCTTTCCTATCATGAAGTCATATTTAAATTTGACCAGGCTTTTTCCATAGAGTGTTCTTGTAATAATATAAGGTTGAAAACTTTTGAATACTTTCCGATCTCACATTGCTATGCAAGTTTAGCATCTTGTTTTTTAGGCGGAAGAAGATACGTGGAATTTCAAAAAGGTTGTTACATTCATACTGAGATTGTCCATATCCGCTTCTCGGCTTTTTCTCACTTGCAACTTGGACAAATTGTTTTTCTTTACGAAACTTATCTATAATATTATATCATTGTTTTATCTGATATTCTCCTAGAAATACTGACAATTTAAGTTAATTACATTTTGTCCTTGCAGAAACTTTCCTTGTTGGTAACTGAAGCATACAAAGATGCACACCAGAAGAGTGTTCAAGTGAGAAACTCATCTTCTCACAAACTGAAGTTTTCACTTATGTTTTTCATTTGTTTCTTTTGGTCTTTACTGAAAGATCGACTTGTTCTTCATTTCCAGGCGATGAAAGAACGAATGAGCAATCTCGCACAGAGCCTCGGAATGCCACCAAACCTCGGCGAAGGACTCAAGTAATCATCAAAGGATCAAAACTTTCGAATTCTTCGATCAAGGAATGAATGCACTTCAAAATTTTGTATGCTAAATTATTCTACATGCATCTCCTGATGACCTCCTTTTGAGAATTGTTTGTTTAGTTAGCAATGTCTGAAAACCCTAAAAACTTTGTTGGTTTTTTTACATTATTGTAACATTCTCATCATGTACTACAGAGCTTTTTTTCTCTTTTTTTTTTTGAATAATTTATTTGGGATTCAATTCATTTTGACTGGCAGGTGTGCAACTAGAATCTAAATTCAAATTTTACAAGGGTGTTTTTGCATATGGAGAAATTACTTTATAATTATGTTTAGAAGAAATTTGTTTACAACCATCCCCTTATAAAAAGTTCATAATTGTGTGTATATATATCTTTGAAAATATTAATATTGTTGTATTTATTTTTTTTTAAAAAAGAATGATGACAAATATTGCTATCTGGTTAAATAAAGAAAAATATTAATTATTTTTTAAGTTGAAAAATAATCGTTCAATGTCATTAAATTTACCAAAATTATCATTGATAATAAACCACTTTTTGTAGGGGTATATATGCATATTTCCGTTTCATATCTTCAGGGACTAATACACCAAGTGAAAAAAAAAAGAGGGACTAACCACTAAGATTTCAAAAAAATAAATCTCGACCGTTGAATCATCTCGAGATATACAACGAAGACTTGATCTCGAACTAAATGGATCGCTGAGCTACATAATTATCATAACACCCTCAAAACTTGCACTAATTCCCGTTGGATCCTCACCGCCTTTTTCTCTTCTTCAGCTTCTTCTTCTCTCTCGATCCTTTGTTTCGATCTCCAAACCCTCGTCAATGGCGGACGCCATGGAGCCTCTCCTCCCGCGCAAGCCCTCCGTATCCACCTCCGGCACCGCGGCCGCCGCCTCCCGCCGCCCTCTGTTCCAGGGCATGGACTTTCTTGGGCTGAAGAAGCGTGGCCAGGGCCTTCGCTCTTGGATCCGCGTTGATGCCGCCACTGGGAACTCCCAGATTATTGAGGTCGATAAATTCACTATGATGAGGCGGTGCGATCTCCCGGCCCGTGATCTCCGGCTCCTCGATCCCCTCTTCGTGTACCCTTCGACTATCCTTGGCCGTGAGAAGGCTATCGTCGTGAATCTCGAGCAGATCCGATGCATTATTACTGCCGATGAGGTCCTACTTTTGAATTCTTTGGATAGCTATGTGTTGCAGTATGTTGTTGAGTTGCAGCGGAGGATTGCGGCGCACTCGTCGGACGCTTCGGCCGCGTCCCCTGATTACTTGCCGTTTGAGTTCCGGGCTCTGGAGGTCGCGCTTGATGCGGCTTGCACCTTTCTAGATGCCCAGGTGCGTCTTGCTTTCTCGATTTTGGTTGCTTTGTAGTAAGGGTTTGTTTTGATTTTGGTGGGAATTCCTGATGGAGTTCTTACGATTTGAGAATTCGATGATATTAAAGCTTCCTGTTTTAGCTCTTGTCTAGTATTTGTTTTGATAGCTTGAGGTAATTGGAATAGAGAAAAGAATTCTAGGGTTTCTAAATTTGTGAAAGAAAAAGCCTATATGTACATTTTGTTATTGTTTTAGTATTCGGTGTTTGAAAAGTTCACTTTTTTAGACGAGACACTGGTTTTCAAGGGGTTGGTACAAGTAGGGGGATGACACATGTATTCTACTGATTTATATAAGATACATTATCATAAGATTTTGTTGCCATTTTGTCAATGTTTTTGGGATTCTCATACTTTGGAATTGAGCTTTCAAAGTTAATCTTACTTTATTGGTGTTGTACTGTTTCTTAGAAACAGTGATAGTTGGGGAGAGAACATCGTATGAGTATATACAAGGCACCAGAACTGGACTCTTACTTTTGTAGTTTGTCTTTCTTGCTGTTCCGATGGTCTGTGTTTCCTACTTATTTGTTGCATGCTCTACGTCAGTGTAAGCAAGGGACAAGAAGTGAGATAAATTCTTTGGTTAAGGTTCTTAATTGTCCTTTGGAGTTTTATTGTCAGATTTGAAAATCTCACTTTTGTTTGTATCTTATATTTTGTTTGGTGATGGATTGTTAATGGGCTATGGTCACCGGATGGTACATACTGAGGTTTAGTGAAGCTGATAGATATGGTGTTGGGATAACTTTAATTAAAATCTAGTGGATTTAGCAAAAATGCGATCGTCTCTCTTGGTATGCTAGTACCAATCAAACCTGTTTAGCATCTGAATACCAAAAACTTCCTTTTCTATGCAAATTGTCTCAAAATAAAAATAAATGGTGTCCTTATGTGTCTTTTTTGTTGTCATGATGAATCCATGTGCCATGAATTTTTATTTGAATATGGCTGGTCGGTTCTTACTACAATCAATATATAACTTGCTCTTATCAAAGTCAATGTTAGTGGGCCGCTACGCACATGTAACATTGTCAGAATCTAATGTTGTCTGAGGCTCCCAAAAGTGGGGCTCTGATTAGCTTTTGTCCAAACCTAGGGAATTCATCAAAATTGAGAGTAGGCCTTATCTTGATAAGGTACTGATTGAACCTATTTGTCATCTCAAAAGCTAGATAGCTTGCTTTTATGCTTATTAACCGATAAGAAATGGCAAAACAGCTTGTCTCTTTTTCTTATGGCAGTTTCATGTATGAGGCACCTTAGATTGAATATGGCTAGTGGTTAGTGGGTTCTTACGAGTTTGAAGTGCAACTTCTTTTTGCTTGTAATTATTTAATGATTGACCCTCTTTTCTTTTCTGAGATCTGTGTAATTCTTTAGTTAGTTGAAATTAGGCATCAGATAAAGTTAATTAACTTGTTGAATATTTTTTCATGCCATGTAAATCATTATCTTAGCCAAGTTGCTATGTGCTTCGTGAGCTATTTATTATTTCCAATTGTTATCTGCGTTGGATGTATGCTTGATAGTACATCCAAGTTTAAGGCAGATTACATATGATCTCAGCTCTACTTGAAGTTCTCAGTGTTAGCATGAAGACGCTTGCTTCCTATGTCTGAAAAATATAATTCCATTTAAGCTTCATTGTAAGTTTTTTATTTTTTCCCAATTCTATTGCCTTAAGCAGGCAGCTGAATTAGAAATTGAAGCATACCCCTTGTTAGATGAGTTGACATCAAAGATCAGTACTCTAAACCTAGAACGTGTGCGTCGTCTGAAAAGCAGACTTGTTGCATTGACAAGGAGAGTTCAAAAGGTAAATGTGCCTGCCTATCTTTGCTCATCTACTTTGTGGAGATCCATACCTGCTTTGAAGTTGAAGCTTGTTTATTTAGGTAAGGGATGAGATTGAGCAATTAATGGATGATGATGGGGATATGGCTGAGATGTATCTTACTGAGAAGAAGAGGAGAATGGAATCATCATTTTATGGTGAACAGTCTTTAAATGGATACGGCTCAACAGGGGGTGCATTATCGGTTTCTGCTCCGGTTTCTCCGGTCTCATCACCACCTGAATCAAGAAGGCTTGAGAAAACCTTTAGCCTTTCCAGAAGCCGGCATGAAAGTATGAAAAGTTCAGACACCAATTCTGAAAACATAGAAGAATTGGAGATGTTGTTGGAAGCTTATTTTGTGGTCATTGATAGTACTCTGAACAAGTTAACCTCTGTAAGTACTACCTATCAGCACTACTTCAACTTAAATTTGCATCTTCTTTATAGGTTAATTTGCAATATTTAAAGTTGGCTTTTCTTATTTTTTGCAGCTTAAAGAGTATATTGATGATACAGAAGATTTCATTAATATTCAGCTGGTATGTCTTATTATTCCAACTGATGTTTTGATATTTTGGTTACTTACATGTTATGCTGTGAAAAACAGCACCTACTTGCTAGTGATCTTTCTCGAAAGCCCTTAATCTGAAAGTAGGACATATTTCCTTTTGCTTGGTATATAAGATCATTTTATCACTTTGAGCTGTAACAGTCTTATTTTTGATAAATTATGTCATTTTTTGGCATGAAATGGCTTGTTAGCAACAATAATATCTCTCTTCTATTTTGGCCTAATGGAAAAAAGGGGTTATTTTATATTTATCCTTATCCAAGTCTGCCTATTATTTTAAAATATCTTTGGAGTTGTATGTATATAGTCTTTCACTGATCATATCTTTTTTATGTTCCTGTTATGCAAACTGACAAAGTCTGAGTAAGTGTTTTCCTTAGAAAGTCTTGTACCAAGAAATCTGGTCATCAGTGGACTCTTTTGAATACAGTGAAATTTTAAACTCATATAGTGATGCATCTCTGTGCTCGTTCTTGTGCATTTGTCTACATGGGAATCACATCCACTTTTTTTATCATTGTACAATATTAGCATCTTGTCTTGTGCATCATTCTTTTGTGTGTGTGTATATATTATCTTGTTTGTCTGATTTCCATCCAGATTTTCTTATACATGTTCACTTACAACCCGAAATTATCGGCAAGGGAAATGTTTTTCTAGCACCAAGCTTTTATCTGAGACGGCCATTGACACTCTTTTTCAGGACAATGTTCGGAACCAGCTGATCCAATTCGAGCTGCTACTGACAACCGCAACCTTCGTAGTTGCAATCTTCGGTGTCGTGGCGGGTATTTTCGGAATGAATTTTGAAGTACCATTATTTCAAAAACCAACTGCATTCCAGTGGGTGCTTATAATCACCGGCATATGCGGCGTAATCATCTTCTGTTCCTTCCTATGGTTCTTCAGGTACAAAAGATTAATGCCCTTGTAATTGCTCCTTTATGAGGAACTTAAAAAAAAAAAAAATAAGAATCCTCATCATATCTTGTTCTATGAGTTTTCACCAAAGAGTAGTTTTATCTATGTACAAAACAGACTTACCATCAAACTTTTCAAATGATCAATCATTTGGAAAATTTATTTGGTGAGTTTGTTTTGTACAAATATCATTGCTCTTAACTTTTGAGGGCTTCAAAGTTGGGGCTTGTTATTTTTTGTGCTCCCCATTGTATATATCATTCTTAGCCTGTATAAAATAAACTATGCTGTTGACAATTCAGCAATTGCATATTTGTTTCTATTCTTGAATTATTATCCTCACCTAATTATGTTCACTAAAATGCTTTTCATTCAAAGTTCACCTAATTTATGTTCACTAAAGCGCTTTTCATTCAAAGTTCAAAAAGATGGTGTTATGA
The DNA here is from genome assembly GCF_009730915.1 of Dioscorea cayenensis subsp. rotundata. Taxonomy (NCBI): domain Eukaryota; kingdom Viridiplantae; phylum Streptophyta; class Magnoliopsida; order Dioscoreales; family Dioscoreaceae; genus Dioscorea; species Dioscorea cayenensis. The sequence continues at coordinate 29,737,143 of NC_052479.1, read as the reverse complement.
TTCTATGTAGTGAAGTCATCTCGTTTGGTTTAGAACCCAAGTGATTCCCTAGTTCTCGTCCTGGTTCTCCCCTATCATAACCTAACACATATGATGTTGTTATTTTTTATGTTGTGTTTGGGTAACATGTGTCAGACAAGATTTCCTCAGTTTAGTTTTTCTTGCATTATTATCCTCACCTAATTATGTTCACTAAAATGCTTTTCATTCAAAGTTCACCTAATTTATGTTCACTAAAGCGCTTTTTATTCAAAGTTCAAAAGGATGGTGTTATGATTCTATGTAGTGAAGTCATCTCGTCTGGTTCGAACCAGAACCAAGTGATTCCCTAATTCTCGTCCTGGTTCTTTCTTATCATAACCTAACATATATGTTGTTATTTTTTTAAATGTTGTGTTTGGGTAACATGTGTCGGACAAGATTTCCTCAGTTTAGGGTTTTTCTCAAGGATGTATCATGGTGTACTCATTCTTATATATATTATAAGAAAAACACTCAATACTTGGGCGGGAATGTGCATGTATTACAATAATTGACAAATTATATTTTGTTTGTATACACCTTGACATACCATTCTTCCTTTTTTATGCATCTCTTTTAATTAAAAAATCAACTTAGCAAAGAATTAAATATATATATATATATATATATTTATCCTCTTTTCTGATAATCTTTGACACAAACACAGAGAATGTTAAACAATGAGGCAAAGGTTGGGGCAATCACAATCTCAGAAGCACGAAAGCAAATATTTATAGTACACAAGCATTTTGACAACTGCCTGCATATATATATATATATATATATAAAAAGCCAGCATTTTCTTGAGTGCTATGCTCTGTCTTCAAATTCATGTCCCCCAATAATAATAATAATAATAAACACTTTTCCTTCCTGTTTTGTATGTGTATGTTCCAAACAACTGTTAAAGAGTCTCAACCTTAAACAGATCCCATAGCATAGATTGAGCATGCAGATCCATAATATCCATGGCAATTGCATTTTCTAGGTGTTATCTTCCATCTGCATTGACAAATTATCAATTAAGTGAAAACTCAAGATGAGGCAATTATTGCATCTAGTATTGATAGTACTACACCACAATCGAAAAATGTTTAGTATATATGTTCTACCTGAATATGATACCGGAATATAAAAGAGTCAAATAATAATTGGTTCAATACCATAAGTTGATTATTTGCCTGCATTTCAATCTCATATAATGCTTAACATCATTTAAAAAACCAACTTTTTTTCCCCCTTATATGCCATAAATCTATACAGAGTCTGGATCTATTGATAATTAAACCATAAAGGAAGGAATACAAAAAGATGTCATTACTAAGGGAATCTTCGTTTACAATGTTCCAGATAAATAATTGGTAGAACACTGAATAAATGTCAACTATTTTTGAAGAGGAATGTGTTCAGAGATGGTCATCAAGCCTTCTAAACATAAGCAAAAAGTTAGTTAGGCCCAATTAATAAATCTACTAAAGGAGATTGTGATCACTATGTTAATGTTCTAATGAAATATGCACTTCCAATTTAAGAAAAGCAAGATAAATCCTAATTTTAAATAACACAAATATTTGGTCTGCAAGTGAAACAAAAGTAACATGAGCAATTTATATTTAATTAATTAATTGTGCATGAACTGAACCTATAATTGAAGAAAAACACATGAAGCTTAACTGCACATAGCACATACCTTCTTAGGTAACATGGTCTTGGAGGCATCAGCTTCATGTTACAAGGATAATGCTTCTCCTTAAATGCTTCAAGGACAACTAAAGTTGATCTCATCCAAACAATATTGAAACTGGTAAGAATGTGCTAAAGACTTTATGTAAATAATTCTACAATCCTTGAGCTAAAAAAAAATAAATCACACTTTGACCAAAAAAAGTATACAAGATAATTTATGATCCAACTAAGAGTTCTCAATAAAAATGTTTCCCACAAACTGAGGATCATATCAAGCCTGTCTCTCTGATGTGCAAATGTAATTCTTACAAACTGATTCCCGAAACCATGTACCAAGCATGCAGAAGATCCCCAACACTTCATGTCACAACGATATAGTATCCAATGCAATATATGTCTTATTGTTCAAGCAACTACCAAAATATATTCAAAGCTCACATTTTGCATTAATAAATCTCCTCAGAAGACAGCAAACTAGTTTAAAGCCCATTAGCTCAGAACCTGAAATCTTGAAACTGATAATGAATTGTATGCCACACAAAATATAAACTTCTACCAAGCTCTCCCAAATCATGGGGCTTGCTGGCATAACCATGTCAAGCCATATAACCAATCATACAATTGCCCTCTTCTTGGCCACTCCCTACAACAAACCTCCTCTAGCAGTCCCAAACACTACAGATATCTCCCATTCCTTCAAATAAGCTTCCCAAAGTCACATTAAACAGCAGTCCCAGTTATGGGACTGGTACAACCAATGCAAATGGCCGTGCCTATCAGCGCACACCTCTTGCGCACTGCCCTGCACCTGAGGCCAGCCTCCAAATTCTCATCCCTGCAAATCTTCTATGAGAAAGGCCAGTAGCTCAGCACGTCTGTCCTGATAATAAGCAATCCTAATCATGGGGTTGGCAAAGCCAATGCAAACCGCCGAGCAAATCATCATACACCTTCTTCTCCATGGCTCCATCCCTCCGACCAAGCTCTTCCAACAACTCAAATGCATGCTCAGACTTCCCATCCCTACACATCTCCTCCAGCAATGTCCGATAACTCAACACATCCGGCCGCATCCCATTCCTCAACATATCAAACAACACCTCCACTCCTTCCTCAAACCACCTCTCCATTGCCAAGCTACAAATCATCGACACATAAACACTGCTAGTTGGCACAAAGCCCTTCTCCCTCATCTCCTTGAAAAACCCTAATCCCTCTCTGATCCTCCCCTTCTCACAAAATCCTTTGGCAATGTACCCATAACTATACTCATTTGGTTCACAGTTATACAAAGCCATCTCCTTGAAAACCCTAATGGCATCATCCATTTCAAGGCATTTTGAATAAGCCTTGATAATCAAATTGAGAGCATAAGTATCAGGGATTATACCAGAGGCCTTCATCTGCCGGACTAAGGACTTCACGGAATGGAGATGAATATGGGAAACTGGAGGCTTTCCAAAGCGCTTGACAATGGCACCGAGGAGCATCGAGTAGGTCTCAATGGAGGGCTTCGAGGATTTGCGCATCTTCTTGAAGGCATCGAAGGCCTGAGAAAGGAGATGACGGCGAGAGCAGCAGAAGTGGATGATGGTGTTGTATAAAGGAGGATCAGGGGTGCAGGCACCGGAGAGAGCTTCGGAGATGAGTGACTCAGCGGCGGAGAAGCGACGGGAGGAGATAAGCGTGCGAATGAGAGAGTGGTAGAGGGAGGCATCGGGGCGGAATCCAGGGCGGATACAAGCCCAACGGAAGAGATCGAGGGCGAGGTCGGGGTCGGCGGTGGAGCTGAGAACATCGGTGAGGTCGGCGGGGGTGAAGCCGGGATGGAGACTGGAAACCAAGGCATTGAAATGGGATTCCGATGGCGTCCGAGATCTAGGGCCATAGTTTACAGAGGACGCAGAGGAGGAGGAGAAGAAGGAGAGGAGAAATCTAGGGTTAGGGTTAAGGGTTTCGAGGAAGGAGAAGGAGATGGAGTTTGGGGACGAAGAAGAGAAGCCGTTTCCCAACGATTCCCATTTGGGAAACGAATTGAATTGAAGAAAGCGTGAGCTCTTATATACGATTCCATTGGGTTCGGATTCGGATTCGGATCCAACCAACTGAACCCGATAAGGTCTGCCCGACAGTGAACCAGGGTTTGGATCCAATGGATGAAACCCTTTAACCCGATAGATAACCCGATAGCAGTCGCAAAGCACGGTGATAGATGGTGAGTTCGGGTTAAGATCCGATTAATGAAAACCCGATAGATAACTAGTTCTTTTGCGTTTCGGGTTCGGGATGGTATTGCACCCGATAGTGTAAACGGTTTCGGATCTAACCAGTAATACCCCGATAACCCGGTTCGATTTGGGTTCTCTTTCTTCTTCTCTTTCCCTCTTCTCATCATCGTTTCTAATGAAGTAGGGTTAGGGTTAGGGTTTCGGATTGAACGGGAGAAGAGTTCGAGGATTGATCCATGGTGTTGAGAATTGAGGGAGACAAAGATGGCGAGGAGATCAGGGAAGAAGATTGCCTGTGGCTCTTGCTTCTCCAGGAGGCAAAGAGCGGCCAAGCGGATCGAGATGCTACCAATTGTTGCATCGCCGACTAACCCTAACCCTAACCCTAGCCCTAGTCCCTTGAATCCGTCCAAGAACCATGGCAATTCGGCTCCGGCGAAGGCCGGGAAGAAGAAGACTGGTTCTAGGCTTTGGATGCGGTTTGATCGGACGGGGAATTCGGACGTCGTGGAGTGGGACAAAAGTGCGATTCTGAAAAGAGTCTCGATCCCTGCCAGGGATCTCAGGATTCTTGGCCCTGTGTTCTCTCAATCTTCTAACATTCTCGGTGAGCTCTACTTCCCAATTCATGGTTTCTCGTTTATTCGATCTTGATTTAAAAAAATTAAAAAAAAATATTTTTGTGGTTTCCTTCTTAATTGTATCTAGATATAAAGGAATTGGAAGAATTTTAGGACAAAATTGTGATGTTTTGAAGCTGAATTCTTGATTCCATTGAGAAGGAGATGACTTTGGTTTGATCATTAGTTCAGAATGATAAAATGTGAAATTTAAGTAGCTTAAATGCTGTAATTGGAACCCTAGGGCATATTAACATTTGAATTATGAGTCAGTATGGCCAAAACGTTGGTGTACCCTTCTTGTCAGAGAATATGGATTCAAATAAAATTTAGTTCTTTGAGCATACACCATTGTCCTTTTGATTGTGATTATAGTAAGATTTTGTGAGCTAGAGGAAAATGATTTACATTTTACACAAATATAGGATGCTCATTTCGACGAAGACACTGAGCAGTAATACAAATTTGTTTAGCATTTTGTTTTCCTCTTGTGAAATGCTTGTTTTCTTTGTCGTTTCTTATTGATAATTTTGGAATAATGCTCATTTTAATTAGCAGATGCTTAGAACCTTGGAATTAGTCTTGCTCATAAAATTGACTCATACTTGTTTGTAATCATGGTTCTTGGTGTTATGTTAATAATTTTAAATGGGGTTTTGTTAATCTGTTTTTGGTCTTTTGATACTTGGACATATTTCAGCGAGGGATAAAGCTATGGTTGTTAATCTAGAGTTCATAAAGGCCATTGTTACTGCTGATGAAGTGCTCCTACTGGATCCACTTTCTCAGGAGGTTATTCCGTTTGTGGATCAACTGAAGCAACAGCTATCTTCAAAGAGTCCATTTAGAATTCATGAGACCGGACATGAAGCAGTACAAGCCAAAGGATTGTCTTTGACTGGCGGACAGTGGCTTGCTGCTAATGAGGCCGCTGAAGGTGAAACTGAACTTCCATTTGAGTTTCAGATTCTGGAGATTGCACTGGAATCTGTATGCTCGTATTTGGACTCTAATGTTGCTGATCTTGAGAGGGATGCATATCCTATTCTGGATGAATTGGCTATGAATGTTAGCACAAAGAATCTTGAGCGTGTGAGGAGTTTAAAAAGCAATCTAACTCGTTTGCTTGCTCGCGTTCAGAAGGTATGTGTTAGGAGTTTTGTTTACATTTTCATTTACTATTTGTTTACTATTCTGTTTTTTTTTCATTGAAGAAAACTACTGTCATGTCTCTTTCTAGCCAGACAATATCTTTTATCATCCTTATTACATTATTTCTCAACTCAAATTGAATATTTGATTCTATGGTTACACCTAGCATCTCATATTAAGATGACAATGTTAGGAAATTAACAGGAACTCTCTCAAAACATGTAAAATAAGCCCCATAAGACTTGAAGTTTGTTCGAAGAGATTTACTTAGAACATCAAGGATGATCGCTGGCTAGATGATATAACAAGTAGAGAATAGTGACTGCTCTAAATTCCTTAGTAATATCTTTTATTTTCCATTTGTCAGAAACTATGAAACAATGCATTGTGTTCAAAAGCAAAAATCTCTAGAAATGTTAGTGTGCTGCTGGTTGAATTTCTTTATGGACCGGCAGATAATCTTGATTGTGATTGTTTCTTATAATGCTCAAGATACCCATGTCTCCTTCAGGTCAGAGATGAAATTGAACATCTCTTGGATGATAATGAAGACATGGCACATTTATATTTAACTAGGAAGCAGATGCAGTGTCAACAGTTTGAAGCCCTGATGGCATCCGCTGCTTCAAACAACATTGTTGTCCCTGCAGTTCCCCACATGTCGAGGCTCAACTCTAATGCCCACGGCAGTGCAAGCATTGTGACCAGTATCTACTCTGATGATAATGACGTGGAGGATCTGGAGATGTTGCTCGAGGCTTATTTCATGCAGCTAGATGGCACCCGCAACAAAATTTTGTCGGTCCGTATTCCTTTTATCATTAGCATCTTCACTTTGACCCAGCATCATCGGTTCAATCTATATTTTTGCAATCACAGGTGCGGGAATACATCGATGACACCGAAGACTACGTCAATATCCAGCTTGACAACCAGCGTAACGAACTCATCCAGCTTCAGCTGATATTAACAATAGCATCATTTGCCATTGCAATAAACACCTTAATAGTCGGAATCTTCGCCATGAATATACCATGCAATTTATATTATGTGCAAAACTTTTTCGAGCCCTTCGTTGGGGGCACATCGGCAGGCTGTTTCTTGATCTTTTTGCTCATGCTAGGCTATGCAAGATGGAAGAAATTGCTCGGTCCGTAAATGTATATCTATATACATATATACATATGTTGTGTGTTGTGTGATTTCTGAAATAAGTTTGAAGTGAATGTAATTTGGATCAGTTATATGTTAAGGCTGAAGTGTTTGTTGTAGATGTTCTTGTTATTCAGGGATGCAAAATTTTCCACCTGAATTTTATTAACCATGCATGTTAACTTGTGTAATAACAACCGTTTGCATACCCAAAAGGGAATAAACAAAGTAAATTTCTTCTTTTTTTTTTTTTAATTTTATTTTTTTATGTTTCCTTGTTACCATGTATAATTTGTATTTTGAGCCACTTGGTTTTGCAAACTATTTACTGTACACCTATATAAATTGAAATTAGGGATGTGATTAAAAAAATTATTTTTTGGATCAAAATAGTCCCGTTAGTTTGTGTTTTCTGTTTTTTTAGTCTTTTAATATAAAATCTGTTTTTTTGGTCTTTGTATTTGCATATTTTTGTTCTTTTGATTCCTCCAATTGACGGAGTTGTTTTTTTGGTCCTTCTAGCTGATGAACTAGAGGGATCAAAAAGACAAAAATGTATAAATACAAAAACAAAAAAGACGGATTTTATATTAAAACGACTAACAGAGCGAAAAATGCAAAATAAAAAAATCATTTTGATATTTATACCTATTTTTTTTTTATAATAGATGTGTGTTTACAGATACAGTGATATGCCAACCATTTTATATAAATTGTGTACATCCACAAACCATAAACTCAACTAACATCCAGAAATCATAAATAAATGAAAAAAAAATATATATATACAAAGCTGAAAATAGATCACAAACAATAAAAAAATTAACTTGAAAAAATCATGAAGAATAAATTCATTTATAATGGTGAGGGAAAAAACAACATCAGGAAGCACAGAGCAAACTAAAGAATTGTCTAAATGAATAACATCTAAAATAAGAATTTAATCCAAAAATGAACTGGGGAGGACAAATCCCTCAAGTTCTCTTGTAATAACAAAAAAGAAATAGGTTGAAAAAACCTAAAAAAATCAATCAATCAATCTTCACTGAAGAATAGATCAGCCTTGTGAACCAGAAACAAGCATAGAAGCCAATTGTACCAGTTAGAATGAAGAACGAATACGACGCTGCAAGCATGTAACCGAAGTAGAGCACACCAGACACAGGTTTTGTGATCTCAAGCTTTGTGAAGAAGTAAAATATAGCATAAAGGAAGAGATAGAGTGCAGATGAACCTGAAGTCAGGTATGATCTCCACCACCATAAATAATCCTCGCTGCAAAGCTGGAAATAGCATAGCACAATGGTAATCTCGGCGCAGGTGACGATGAGGATAAGAAAGACGAACAAAAGGAAACCAAAAATGTAGTAGAACTGGTTCAGCCAGATTGAGGTGAGGATGAAGAAGAGCTCAATGAATACTGCTCCAAATGGGAGAATGCCTCCGATGAGAATTGAGAAGATTGGGTTCATGTACCAAGCTTGTTCTGGTATTTGCCTGGGGATCTTGTTTGTCTTGACGGGGATCTTCGGGGACTGGTTTTTTGAAACCAATGTAGCCACCGACAAATGATAGAGGTACTGAGATGCCGAACCAAAGCAGTACTAGAGCAAACATGGTGGTGAACGGCACTGCACCAGAGGACTTCTGACCCCAGATAAGTGCATTCAAGATTAAGAAAGATTCCGAAGATGATTCCGGGGAACATGAAGGCTGTCTTCAATGTGATCTTCTTCCATTCCGTACCTTTGAACATTTTGTAGAGACGGGCAGAAGAGTATCCAGCAAATATACCCATGAACACCCAAAGTATAACCATGGCTGTCATCAGCCCTCCCCGGTTTGATGGAGAAAGAAAGCCAAGGGCTGCAAAGAGCATCGTCACAAGTAGCATTCCGAAAAACTGAACACCTGTTCCAACGTACACACACAGCAAGTCTGAGTTAGCTGGTGGCCTGAACACATCTCCGTGGACCAATTTCCATCCTGTTTCCTCTTGGGCTTCTTCTTGGGTTTCCAGCTGGTTGTACTTGGAAATATCTCGGTATAGTGTTCGGAGCATGATCATGGCTACCATACCCGAGAGGAAGAGAACAATCATCATGGAGTTTACAATCGAGAACCAGTGAATCTGGGCATCAGCCATCAAAAGATAAATATCCCATCTGGACGCCCACTTCACATCACTCTCCTGCAGGCAAGAGTATAGCAAACCACAAACAGAGTTTCATCAGCATGTGGCTGCTTATTGTTATTATGTTTTTGAGTTCAACTAATGAAGGAAGATGGGGAAAAAAATAATGCTTCTTCATCATCTCACCTTGAATTCAACATCATATGTGAAAATGATGTCTTTGTTTGCATCAACCTCTTGTGGGTTAGCAGAGTTCACTACAATCTGTTTTGCATGCGGGTCACATGTGTTCAAACGAGTCTTATTGCCCAACCACTCACCTTCATAGTCATGTTTAACACTTGAACCACAAAAGAGGAAAAAATGTATAATTAGTCCGGGCAAGAGCCAATGTAAGCAATGAGAAGAAAGGTTCATTGGAAATGAATGCTACAATAAATAAATAAATAAATAATAAAATAAAAAATGATAGAGACTATGCTCTGTTTAGGAAGAAAGGTTATCTCCTCACTAACTAGATATGCTTGCCAACACAATCTCACTTAACAGCCTATAAGTGGGGAGGACAGGAGAGTGGATATATGGTTGGTTAGCATGTGAATAAAAAAAAAAGATGGTGGGTAGGAAAGTATGAAGAATAAGAGTTAAAGAAGATGAAATGGAATCACTGGAGATAGAGGAAAGATGATGAGCACAATTTCAATTTCTATTAAAGAGAGGTTCCTTTTTCCTAAGATCAATAAAGCCCAACAAGAGAGTAATGCATAAACTAAGACAAACCTGAATGGCCTGACCTCAAATCCCACAATCCTTGCAAGGTCTACATCTGGATCTTTATGATACTTCACTGTAAAGGATAAGTGATTGTAAAGAAAATACTGCTCATCCCTTAGCCTGCAACAAGTTTTCACAAACAACATCAATATATTATCTGGTAATTCCAAGGGACTTACAGCACAATAATTATCATATAATAGTAAATGGTTACCCCAGAAAAGGTGTCTTTGAAACCAACGTAATATCCGAGCTGATAAATCATATTCAAATCCTGATCCACCCTCTTCGCAGGAACAACCAGAGGAAGGTTGTCAAGAATCCTGTGACTCATAACACAAAGTTTAACATTAAAAACAAATAACAATTATAACAGTTTCAAAATCCATGAAGAAAAGAAAGTACGGCAATACAAGGTGGCTCACATATTCACCCGGTATTCATCATCTATCTTCTCCTTAAAGTACCTTGCACCTTTGTTTGTGAGTGTCATTTTGCAAACAATATTACACATTTGAGGTTCTCTCATCTCAAACTGGGAGGGGCAGCACTTATCAGAACAATACCCAAGTAGGATCTAATAATTTAAGAAAAAAAATTTAGAAAGAAAAATCAGATTGTGAGAAGCGCTTCTCACAACATAAGGAGAATTTTCAATACGATCACCGCGAAGAACTTCTCCTAGATTTTCTGCACTGTCAACTATGATATTCGGCTTACAAAAAGGAAGATAATAATATGAATATGGAAGCTGTGTCTTTGTAGAAGTAAGTTTATTCACTTTCACATGCAATGGATCTTTCTGCACAATCACAAGCATCATCACAGAAAGGTTAGTAACAGACTATTTCTCACATACAATCACATAATCTAACAGAAAACTTCAGGCTTGCTGCTAAAAAAAAGAAAAAGAAATATCTAATTTTCCACAGAATTAATTCCAATTGGCGTGACTGCTTCATAAGGCATATTCAACAATCTCATATGCTTCAGTTATTTATAACAAAAATCAAATAAGCTGAATAAATCTCATGTTAAAATCTGCTGAAAAAAATCATGGAAGGTGCGAATTCAAGCCAGGTAAACGATGGAACAAACTAGCTGATGGCAAGAATGAACTAATAAAAAAAACTTGATAAGAGCATGACAGATCAACGAAAGCTGAAAAAAAATAAGAAACCAAAATTTGGCAATTGGTTGGCGCTTGAAGAAACAACACAAATCAACCTAAGTTTCAACAACAATTTGTACCAGCAAATTTGAATCAGCTCTACTGCAATACCAAAACCAATTGTTCTCAAAATCAAAATTTTCAGTCGAACTCATTGTTTTCTCCCACCTCTAACCCAACTGACTTAGAGTTCAAATCATTTGAGGATTAAAAAGTTCATCTTTAACACATGAAAAAGAGAGTCAATTTCATTCCAGAGAAAATTCACAGTAAAAAACCCATAAAAGCATCCTATCTCAAATAATTCCTCAAATCAAAGAGAATAATCATGCTCTACATCATGGATTCAAGCCCATCACAAAAAAATTACTACAAAATCGCAATTCCTAATCAATCCAAATGATAAAAAAATTAATATAATAAAGATCAAAACCAAGAGACAGAGATCACTCAATTCAATGAAACGCAATCTAAAATTTAAAGGCCTGACCCTCTTGAAGTCAGCGGGGGCAACGCCGGGGAGGTAGAAGCCTTCACTGCCGACGATGAGGAGCACGAACGCCACGCTCATCAACGCGCGCAGCGTCCCGAATCGAGGGATCGCCATCGAAGGCGACGGAGAAGAAGGAACCAAAGAAATCCGAAATCGAAGAGAGAAATGAAAAAAAAAAACAAAAAGAAGAAGAAAAAAAAAGAAATAGGGGATTTTCTTTTACTATTTAAACCCTTGAAAAACAAGAAATTAGAAATTACTTGAAAAAAAAGAAGAGAAAAAATTTATTAATTTTAATTTATTTATTTATTTTGCATATAAAGTACATTTTCATTATTTAAAAATTGATGTAAAGGTTTCTCTTCATTTTCTTTTTGAATTTTTGTCATAATTTTTTTTGTTTTTAATTGAGATTTAATATATATATATATATCTTCATTTTTATACTTTAAGTAGTTTTCCAATATTAATTTAGATTTTATAAAAAAATTTTAAAATGAGGATGAAATTATGAGTATATTTATATTTAGATCATGTTAATTACTCTCCATTTTTATTCTTAGTAATTATTAAATACTAAAAATAAAAACTTGATAATTTAAATCAATATTATTAATAGCTAGTGTATAAAAATTCTCAACATCAATATTAAAAAAAACAGTAATAATTTCTGATTATCTTTCAATAATCAGTGTATAAAATTCACAAACTATCTACAATTAAAGTCATTAAACAAAAACCAATAAAAAAACATCGATAGTTCATGCGAAAACTAAAGAGCCTTGTAACATATCAACTGAATTTTTCACTGTCTCGACATCGATATCGATTAATTTTCCTGTTTTTGATGCAATCACTGAACACTTCTTCTCTTTTGCATCAGGAACAAATAATCTCCCTTTTTCTTCTGATCCAAACAATGCAATACTGCAATTAAACATCATCATCATCATCATCATCATCATCATCAGAAAAACAGAAAAATAAAAAATTTCATGATGTTCTATCGATCATTTATCGAATTAAATACCTTGGTTTTTCGATAGCATTTGCAAGCTGAATAGCTGCTGTGTTTGTGCTGATAACGCCGACCGAATCATTGATTATTGCTGCTAACTGTATACAGAAAAATATAAATGTATATATATACACACATTGTGATCTCTATGATGAAGAAATAAATACCTGGCCTGGTGTAGTAGTGAACAGAATGCTTGCATCGTCTCCGATGGCTTCCTCGACATCATCGCGCTCTTTTTCATGAGGTATTATAAACAGAGGCTTGACACCCCTGATTCACAAATCAGGTAAACATTTGTTAGTTTGTAGATAGTCGATACATTACATTTATGAGCTTATGAAGCGGTGAAATATCAGATAAATGTATACCTTATGTCCTTTGTTATTTCGGCCCATATTTGTATAGGTAGTAAACTATCATCGTCACCTCTAGATTTCATCGATGCGATGGAATCAGACTCTATTCCATGAATTACAATGTATTTATTCTTCTGTACACCTGCATTTGTATATTTCTCTTGCACATATGCTTTGAGTTTCTTCGAGATCGAAATTTTCAGCGGAGGTACTGGTTCGCGTGGCACGTTACGAGCTGGTCTTCCTAACCATTCAGTCATCTGTTGGTACCTGTCATTAAGCATGAAATCGAATAATGTATCACGCGACACCAAAGCATAAATTAAACTACTTAACCATTCAACACTATGATCCCAAAACCATGTTTGTTTGTAAAAATGCAGGGATGATATGGATCCAAGTATAGAAATGCAAATACACCAATCTCCAAATAAATGAAAGAAAAAAAAAAGTATACATCACAAATACATACACACATTCACAAAGAAGCTCACATGTTAAATCCCAACTCGGAGAGGTTGAGTAGAGGTGGAATGAGTGTTTCTGTGAGAAGTAGACCTGCACCTGCTCCATTAACATTTGGATAGACATAACTTACTTTGTCTCTGGCAGATGCCATGAAGAGGAATGCTGCATGTCCCAATCCGGCAAGCTTTGTCGACAAGATCATATCATAGTACCTATTCTGTCACAAAGAAGAACAAACAACACAAATGCACTTTCATAGTCAGGTGACGTTTCATATGCGATATATATCAAAGGAGCAGAAGGATGGATCGATGAACGGACCCTCATCACGCCAAGCATGTCAGTGTACTCAGCAGGTTCAGGGAAGTCATCATCGGGGTCGTAAACAGTAGCCCACCGGACATTCTTGTTGATCTCATAAGTCTGTTTGCCTCTCGGTGAAGTGACCACATCCACCTGCACCCCAGGATACCGATCCTTGATCAGTTGGATGGCTGGGAAGAAGAGGAGGTTCTCATAGACACCACCGGAGACTACACAGCAACAACGACGAACATCACCACGAATTTTGGAACCAAGGGAAGCGATCTCGACATTGTAGCCTTGAGGGAACTTGAGGAAGCCGTAAGGGTTGTCGGGGTTATCGGGCGGGCGGGGGTCCTCCTCCTGCTTGCCATCAGAAAAGAGAGAGCCGTACTCCATGTCAGGGTCGTCACCGAAGTCGAAGGGATCGAACCAGGGGTTCTTCTTCTTGGCATGGGTGGAGAAGCCAAACTTCTTGGGGAATGAGACCTTGTGTGATGGTTTGAAAATGGAAACTGAAAACTTTGAAGGTGAGAGGAATAAATGGAGATGATGAGAAGCCATGGATGGAGCTCTAATGGTGGTGAAGATCCACTGGTCTTTATATTAAGGTTTGGATGGTTTGAATGTGTGGAGGAGGGAAGGATAAGTGTGTTTTTCAATGTAGGCACCTGCAGGGTTCTGAATTTGCCAATGAGTCCCTGAAAGTAAAGATTAACCAAAAAGAGCACTTCATTTGAATCAAGAATTCAGATAAACACAGTGATCATTCCAATGATTCCATTGCTACAATGACAGAATCAAAGAACAATAATTATGCCGGAATTTGTTTTAAGTAATCACATAAAAAAACATTCTGGGTACTGTCAATATAAAACATGCAGCAATTACAACAGACTTGTATTGAAGTGGGAGATCGAAAAAGAAGGAACTTTATCTGTCAAGAGGGGCATCAATCAGCCGCACAGTACGGGGAAGCATGAACTCGGCAAAAATAGGGTAATGAGATGATGGATAAAGCCCATTGTTGTTGTCATTTATAACTTCGCAAGATGCCGGCACTAGAGACCTTCCCCGGAAGAGAATCCAATCAATGTGCAAATCCTGAGTTTGGCGATCCCAGCAGAGACAGAGTGCTCTGAATATCAGCTTGAGAAACTCCATCGCACCTTGTTTGTCACCTACATGACCATGTTGATTGAAATACATTCACAAATTGATTTCTTTGGTATATTCAGACATACTAAAAAATATACCTTACAATATCCTTATCTACGTAGAAGTAAAAAATAGAGCAGGAATAACATACAATTACTATCTAGAGAATTCCCTAAGCTATTTGCACTTTCATGAAAGATTATAAAGATTTAAATGTTTCATAAATCTTTGGGAATGAACTCATGGGGAAGTATGCAAATATGACAAATTCTTTTTATTTATAAAATCCTACATTTTAGCCCCAACATTTATTTTCTGGGGAGGAACAAAATCTTTAATAAGAAATCAGGGAAGATAAAATGCATCACCACCAAAATAGCTCACCTTTGAATCCATGGTAAGTCCGTATCAGTGACAAATTTTTCCGCACCCGTGCATTGGGCCAAGCATCTCGCATGTCACCGACAACTCCATGCTCTCTGCAGTCATATTATGAAGAACAACCATCAAGTCGTCAGTTACATTTTATCAAGACAAACATCTTTAAGCCACATATAGGCATATCCAATGGTAAAACTCTTGTAACTTAAAAACTTTGTAATGCTACTAATCAACTTGCAGCACTGAAAACATAAAGGCACTGCAAAATATGAACAAATTACTTTGAATAAGTCATACTTCAATAGTATTGGGAAACCACAGGAATAATTAAAGAATATGAAGGTATAAATGTGAATAATGAAAATATTAGTGCAACTAGAAATATCTTAATGATTATATTAAGTTTGGCCTCAATGAACTTAGTAAGGATAAGTGCAAACTTGACTAGTAGAAGGAGCCAATAACATACCTTTTCAGTAGTTCATAAATATATTTACATATACACACATTTTCCAAAGTACAAAGCACAATATATTAGATAACTGGGTATTAGATGAGTCTAATGATGCTCGAATTAATAATATCAGGGAAACTATCTCACTGGCTGAAATGCTTCATTTTGTCTTATATGAACATCACAGATGAAGTCTTTGACAAGAAGAGATGAATTAGTAGCAAGACAATAAAGTTTGTAAAATTATACCTGTATAAATTATGGAAAGAATTTTCCCTCCAATTGCTTCTTTGCAACTGAAGAATCAATACTGAAAAAGGTAAGTAATACTGTTCCAATTTATTTTACATCTTCAATGTAATGTGTTTATTTTATTTGACTTGTCTTATCCATGATGCAAAGCAAAGTCTTAGTAGCACCACTGAAGGGCAATTTGTTTCCTATTGTATTGTAAAAACAATAAAAGATACGTAACAAACAATTTACAGCAAATAGATAAAATACATCACATGGAAAATCTAACAAAACAGGCATTATCAACTAACTAGTAGTTATTTTTCAAGTACTTGAAAATTAACATAAAGGCTCCTGGTGTATCAAGATACCTTGATCTCCCAAGCAGAAACCGGCCAGTAGTAGATTCCTTCTGTGTGTTGAATCCTCCACAGTACACTACTGGCAAGCTAGGAGGCAAGGAAGCTATGTGTTGCCATGTGAGCAAAGCACTCCGTCTGCGTGCACGAGGACTGAACTCATCCATATTTGTATTTACAATCTGGAAGCTGAAACCAGGTGGTTCAACTCTCTTGAGTTGAAATGTGTAGAAATAATGTCAAAGCAACAAGTTATAACTAAAATTGGGCAGCATAATAATTACACAGTCAGAACTAATTGCAATTAACAAAAAGTCATAAATCGTATCACTACTTAATATAATACTTAAAAAGGATATTGCCCAAGTAGCAATACAAGGAACCGTTGATCCCCACGACATGCTTCCTGGAACAGATGGTGATTCTGACAACCAAAAGGTACCACCTTCAAGAACCTCCACCTTCATAATACTTCGAAAGAACTTAATCAGAATTTTTTCCCCCAGTAATTATGCTACTGAAGCATTAATATCAGAAGCAATATAAGCTCTTAAGAAGAGTTTCATACCTTCTCCTTATCATAGAAAATAGTGCAATATTCATCTGTAGTATCCTGAGGTCCTTTCCTTGAAATCCCAAACTGCTCATAACCTTGATTAAAACAAGAAGAATTGAACACACATCTAGTGAATAATAAGTCCAGAAAGCATAGCAAGTTGCCGAACTACTACATTATCAAATTAGAGAGAGTATTTAAAGCAACTTATTTGTCCAATACCAAACTAATCCACTACCAAAACAAGAGAAGCTTTATCAGAACATTATTCACAAAATGGAGAGGTCTCATTCCAACAAAAATTTAGTAAAGTTATCATCTTCACGTGCACTAATAGAATGACAAACTCGGTATGAATAACAATGGCGATCTACAATCCAAGCTACATAAACCATAAACTAATCTCCAGAGATCAATGCATCATACAGTGCTTACCTGGTAAACTTTGCTGAAGAAAATCCAGCTGCCACTTCAACCCTAAACCCAAAAACAAACAACAAACAAAACGATTCCATAAAAAAGGATCAAAAAGCTCAAATCAACGCATTCAATCTGAGAAACCGAGAAAACTTGGAACCTTGCTGAGTGCACAGAACAGTAGGGGAGTAACTGGTGATGACGCTGAGGCAAAGGTCCCTGCGCTTCTCCCACGAGTTCGGGCTTCCACTGTCCTGCTCCCCTTCATGCAAGTTCAGCGACATGACTGTGATCGAAACGCTGCTCATCTCCACACTCCGAAGCGAAACCCAATTGAATCGGTGATGCTATACGTCTCAGATGATCTCCATGATTGGAACCAAAGCTTCCTCTCTCTCGACTCCAGCGAGATCGATCGCTCTTCGGAGAAGAAGGTCGTCTTCTCGAAAACAAGAGAATGGTAGAAAGGTGTGAGCTTTTTTCACCTTATTCTATAGAACCCAAGCTAGGGACCCAAAAACAAAATTTGACTTCTTGTAAGGGTTTTTATGAAAAACAAGAATTATACTTTATTGCAGGGTTTTTTTAAATTACCTTTGGGAGAGAAAAATATATCATATATATATATATTATACTCCTCCTTTTTTATGAGTCAATTTTAACTAAATTTAAATTGCATTGATTAAAAAAATTAATTAAAATTAGTTTATAATATATAATTTATAAAAATTATACTAACTTTTTAAGATTACTTTTATTTAAAATATATTTTTAAAAAATGTATAGTTAAATATAATTTGATTAAAAATGTTAATATTTAATGTTTCACAACTTTTTTTTTAAAATAGACAAGTAAAAAACCTAAAAAAAATCTATAAAATTAGATAAGTAAAAAAAAATGGAGGGAGTTGTTTGTAATTGTGTTTTTTTAATTATTATTATTATTATTGTTTAGGGGGTCATTGGGAATTTTCATTATTTGAGGGTGTTTAAACGAATTATATTTTACTTTTTAAGGGATTAAAATGAAAATTTTGATTCATGTTCAGAGTCTTCAGACAGTACACAAAAGGCTGCTGTCCGAAAAATAGTTTTTAAATTTCAGAGGTTTATCTGAAAAATTCCAAACATAATCCCAATTAGAAATGCCACCTGGAAATTTACAAAAAAAGAAAAAAAGAAAAAAAGCAAAAGAAAAGCATGATGACTGATCAGGGAGCTTTTTTTTATTAAAAAAATAAACAACAAAAATAAAAACCTTGGTTCAGGCTTTATTATAAAAAAATAAAAATAAAAATAAAAAGGTTTTAACTTTTAAGTAGATCATCATTAAAGTTATTATTGAAAATCTGAAATACCTGTTATTTGATATTTTTTAAATTTTTTTGAGAGAACAATTAATAAATTTTTTCATATAGTGACGTCATGACAAACACTCACATTATTTTAGACAAAATTTTATTTTATTTTCTTTAAATTTTTAACCAAAGCAAAAAAAAAAAATGTAAATAAACAAACACAATAACCAGAAAACATGAATAAAATTCAACAGTTCCAAATCAAAATGAAGAAATAAAAAACAAGTCATGCATAACTTCAAACAATGACCGCGTTTTTATTGAGTAATTTTTCGAGTTGTAACTTCAAATTTGATGAGGTTTAAGAAGAGTTCTTGAGCACCCATTCAACAAGAGTCGAAACCCCGAAACCGGTCCCGGTTTTCTTCTTCTCATTCCATACAGGGCCGGCCATGTCGATGTGCATCCACTGAACTTTCTCGTCGACAAACTGCAGCACAAATGGAAAAAAAAAATTGATTTGATTAACATTCGTATCGGGACTGAACTCTAATTTGATACTATACATGAAAAGAAAATTTCGGGGCATATGAAAAGATAACAAGAATGAAACTCTTATTTGTTGCTTGTGTTTGCTTGAATGAAGAAAATATATGTTAAACCCTAATTTGGTATTCTCATCCACAGCAGAAAATTTCCGAGTGTATGAAAGACAACATGAACAAAATCATTCTTCCTTTCATTTAGTTGAATGTAGATCTGCAAGACAATACAGAGTAAACCCTGATTCGAAATTCCATAGAAACACATTTCTATATCATGGGAAGGAAAACAGGAAGAAAATATAGAGTACACCATAATTAAACACTCTGCAAAACAAGCAAGTTGTGTTTTACCCGTGCTTGGTTAAATGGAAGAAAATACAGATTAAACCCTAATTTGATATTCTGTAAAAGGAAAATTAAGAGCGTACGGAGATGATTACAAGGAAATTGTTTTTCTTGTGTTTAGTAAGAAAAGAAAAACATAAATAAAATGGTTAGACAAATGATAAAGAAAGTATTGATACAATAATCTTGTTATTTCTGTCAATCATGTCCCATTCCTTTGTCTTTGCTTTTCCTCTATTTTAAATCAATCCAACCATCCAGAAAAGCAAGCATGAAAGAAATTGTTCTTCTTGTGTTTCGTTGAAAGAAGAAATAAAAGGAACAAGAAAATGAAAGAACATGCAATGATAATGAAATCAAACAATTTGGAACAAAAGATGATGCATAAGTGTCGTCCATCTATATATGATGTGATGGGAGAACTAAATTGACAAAAGAATCGAAAATTGCAGCAAGAAAAGATGGTATGCACCTGTTTTAGGAAAAGGGCAGCAGTGATAGCACCACCTTGGCGTCCTCCGGTATTGACCATATCGGCTACACCAGATTTCATAGACTCCCAGTAGCTTTCTTCAAGTGGCATTCTCCAAAACTTCTCACCTGTGATCTCCGAAGCTTCAGCAACCTCCTTCGCTAGTTCATCATTTGGTGTAAAAGTTCCTAAAAAAGAAATTAATTGGCTCGATGTTAGACACATTCATGCCAAAATTAATTTATTTAAAATGAAGAAGTAGAAACAAAGGCTCTGGTTTTAATAGGAAGTATTTAAAAAAAAAAATTATTTCCACTAGTATCATGCATGTAGATAAATAGTAATGTAAACTTTTGACCTGCAATGCTGGGACCAAGGGCAACTACACAAGCTCCTGTCAGGGTTGCAAGATCAATAACCTGCATCATGAAGTAAAGAAATTGTCAAGAGAAAAACGATTATGTTCATTGTGTTTAATAGGGTGAAAACATCTTCACTAATTTACAAGAAGGTTAAACTCAAACCAATCAGGTGCATAAAAAGTACATAAGACAACATTTTCATTCTCTGTTTCACACCTATAAGATGATCACATAAATAGCTATGTTGACTATAGTTAATCATTATTAAACTCGTAAGAATACTTGGAAATCAGATCATAGGCTTACAGAGGAAAAAAATGTGTCACGATTTCCAAGATCTTTATTAGGCCATGAGCTAAACACAGCAAAATTTGAAGACAAGAATAAAAAAACATATGATATACAGTAATCACTCTAGTGATAATAGCACCATTATGTCTCAATACCTTTTTGACACCTTGGTTGCAAGCATAAATCAAAGCATCTGCAAGTGTAAGCCTTCCTTCAGCATCGGTGTTGTTGACCTGGATTTAGAGACAAAATTAAGTGAAATCATAAGTCCACAATAAATTTTTTTTTTCATTTTCTGCAAAGTAGCAAAAGAGATAAGTAAGTTTTTATTTGCCATTTACGTCATAGTCATGTAACAATGTTCATAGCTATTGGACTGTATCATAGAAAAGAAATAAAATAAAGTACCTCAATTGTTTTTCCATTTGAAGCCGTGACTATGTCACCTGGCCTCATACCAGTACCACTAATCATATTTTCACAAGCCGCAACTATGAAATGAACCTGGAAAGGAAATTTGAATTTGGTCAATAATGCAAGTAATAAAAACAATTTCAACTAAAGAATGCACAGGAATTATGGATAACTCTTTTTACTGAAGGCATAGTGCAACTTACCTCAACTCCTGGAGGCTTAATTTGGCCTATTGCTTTTGCAGCACCAAATACTGCAGCTGAACCTCCCATATCAAATTTCATTAGCTCTATTGAACAACCGGGACCAGTCTTGATATTGTAACCACCACTGAGATACATAAAGAATACAGGTTAGAGTTCCAGGAAACTAAATATATTCCTCACTACATGAGGAAGCAACGCAAGCCAATGATATCAAGACAGAAAACCTTTTTATGGCCGGTATAAAAGGCACTAAAACAGTTATGTCAAGAATAACATGAAAAAATATGACCATGGTGTCACAACTTTCCCAATTTCCAAGGGAAAAAATATTGAATTTGAATATTGAACTGTGTAAATAAACATCACCTGTCAAATGTCAATCCCTTTCCAACTATTGCGAGTTTGGTTTTCACATCACCCCCTGGAGGTTTATAGCATAGATGGATGAAGTGAGGTGGGTTTGCAGATGCCGCAGCAACACCCAAGTATGAGCCCATTTTTAATTCTTTGCACTGCTCTTCATCTAAAATCTTTGCGGTAAAGACATCACTGTACAGTGAGGCAACTTTAGAAGCCTCCTCTGCTAGTACACCTAAAAATACCACCAACAAAGCCACACTCAACCCTCATACGTTTTATAAATACACGAAAGGATGATAGAAGTAAGTGCGATGGTTAACCTGGAGTGAGCACATTAGCTGGTGCATTTACAAGTTCTTTTCCAAAGATAACTCCCGAGCAAACATCACTTGCATACTGAAGTTTCTTATCCAGTTCCACCCCAGAACCCAATCCAACAACATCAACTGTTTTAAGATGTGTCTTTTTTTGTTCAGACTTAAACCTATTGTCTTCATGCACGCCAAGCACAGTTCCTTCAAAGGCAACAATGAAAGAGAATTTTAATGCAGAAGTTTGTTACCAGAAATGAAGCAAACTTAAGCAGAATTTTTTCTCATTCTGAATATGACCTGATATTTACTTGAGACATTAGCAGATGATGAGATATTATGGGTGCATTTATTAGATACCTGAAGCAATCGCTGAAGCCACTTTTAGCTTGCATTCTTCAGATATCTCAGACGCAAGAACTACAGCCACACTGTTTGCCTGTGCAGCTTTTGCAGCAGCTGCAACAGCCTCACCAACACCACGGTATGTGCTTGCAGTAGAAACAGGTGAGTATTGCCCAATGCCAGTTAGACCAATCCTTCTGAAGCCCAAGCCAGGAAGCCTGAGAACTGTTGACTGGCCTGCTTTCCCAGTAAAATCTTCCTCGGCGGTAGCTTCCGCCAGAAGACCACCAAGTTTCTCATCTAAACGTTTCAGTATGGAGTTCTCAAACTTAGAGTTTGAATCCCTAGACATATCTTTCTCAGAGACAGCAACAGCAAGCATGTCTCCCTTCCATTCTATGATATCAATTTCCTTTGCAGAAAATGCAATCTGTGGGAGGACAGATACAAAATTCAAACAAATAGCTTTAGGTTTGAACAAACACTTCAAAAATAACATCTATTAACATCCCCGATAATAATAATAATAATAATAATAATAATAATAATAATAATAATAATAAAATCAATCCTTAATGATGTAGAACTATTCAAAATTCAGCCAATCAAAAGGTAAATGTCATCAATCAATGGATCAGAGAAAATATGTTCTATCAAGGTAGATTACTTGGCAAAGTAAATTATACTCTACAAAAAAACAGAGAAACCAAAGAATGCTAAGATTAAAGAATGAATACAGTCAGAGACAAGAGAACCACTCTAGAGCTTTAGAGTGATGAGTTCATTTGTCAAATATAGATCACATCATCCATCATCGTTTGTAAGATTCCAACCCAGCTCAAATAACAAGTTAAACCAAAAAGAACAAACGAACCAAAAAACTTTGGAGGCAAGCAAAAACTATGGCCCCCAATAGAGACAACCACTGGCTATAAATCATCCCTTAGATTATCTAAAGCAATGACAGAAAGCTTATATTTGAAGAAGATAAACCCAAATTATCAAGAAAGTGACAAAGCATCTGCTTCTTCCCTAGCTTCATCAAACACCTAAAACCCAAGTTGGTGATGCTATTCAGTAAAAAAAAATAAAAAAAGAATGATAAATGGAAAATCATAATAGAAGCAGTTCATACAGGTATAAATTTCAGATCACAGAATTGATCAACCAGTAGATTCCTCAAACACGGATCTAACATCAGATTAAAAAACACAACCTTAAAAACCTCGACACCAAATCCAAAACGAAAAAAGAAAAAAAAAAAAATAGAGAAAAACATACACCCTCCCTCTCTCAAGGATTTCATCAAAGACTGCCATAACTCAAGAATTTCAACAGCTCATAAGAGAAAAACCGTTCCTTTTCATGATCAAAATAAAAAAATAAATCCATAAAATATGCATAACATAAACCCTAACACGCCAGAGCAGAACAAATTTCACAACCACCACACTCAAGCAGGAAATTCAACAAACCAAAAAGACCCGCCATTTCTCCAAACCAAAGGTCCAAAACATCAAAACCGCATCATCAATCCAAAAAGCAACAAAAACAACCACAAATCCCAATGCACCAAAAGAGAGAACTCAATCAGAACTTTCAAACAACACAACAAAAAAAAACCCTTCATTTCTCCAACCCAAAACATCAAAACCCCAACATCATCCAAAAAAAAACACCAAAACACCCACAAATCCCAACTCAAAAGAAGCAAGAACAAAAGTCACTACAACTCATTCAAGCATTTCAACAAACAGTTAGCGAGCAAGACCTGAGGGCTCTCAACAGTGACAGCTTTGGTGAGCCCGAGTGTAGCGCGAGGCGCAGAGGCCATGATAGCACGCAGGTGGACGAGAGAGCGCGGCGGCGGCCGAGAGAAGCGGAGAGAAAAGCAAGAGAGGGCGCTGGGCGCGAGAGGCTTAGCAAACAACGACGAAGGCCTTGGGATGCGAACACAAGTACTAATAACCAGTGCGCGAGCCATTCGCAAGCGCGTTCTTGTCACGAGCGCGCCGAACACTCGTGCGCTTTGTGATGCTTTTTTGAGCAAAATTTATAATTGGTCCCTCAATTTCTCTAACTATTTATTTTAGTCTTAAATTATTATATGAAAATATTCATTGTAGTTTTTTTTTTCTTTATTTCGTTTTTTATAATTTTATTATTTGTTTGTGTGAAAATTAAAATAAGTATGTTTGTATGGTTTGGGAAGTAGAGGAATTTGTTTTTTTTTTTGTTCATGGAGCAAATTGAATGTTTATGTGTTTTAAGGGACCAATTGTGAATTGTAAAATTGGGGGAATAGATTTAGATATAGGGATGTATTGAGAGTTTTCTTTTTTTTTTCTTAATTTAAATATTTATATTTCTAAATTCAGTTTACTTGTTTTCTTGTTTGTGTGGATGTAGTATCCTATGTTTTTTTTTTATAAGGATACAAGAAATTATACTTTATTAAGGTTTTAATGTACTCATTTTTAGATTTATTAAGGTTTTAATATATGTATTTTTAGATAAAGTTCTACAATAAAAAAACAGAGTCCTATTAAATTATCTATTTTATCAAAATAAAATAAAATTCCGTTTATTTTTATTTTATATCTATATGTGAGAGAATCTTAATTTTGCAGGAAATAAATAACAAATTATAAATTTCCAAGAGGTACATATGGAAATTGCAATATTAAACTTTCCCAAAAAAAAAATGACACAATAATTAATCATTTGCCAAAACTAAAAAAACAAAATAAAAAGATCTCTCGTCTACGGTTGGCATTCCAAGAAACTTATCACATTGACTGACAAGCAATTAATATTTTTTTTTAAAAAAAAGAAAAATTAATTTTAAAACGATTAATTAATTATTTATTAAGATCATTATCCCTTCTTCATTGGACTATGCATTTTATCAGTTTCCCTAACTGGCCTTTGGCATTAAACAATGACTAAAGGACAGCAAGAAAAAAGACCAAAAGAATGTGCAACGTTTCTCAGTGCGACAACATAACAAAATGTTAAATTCAAGACATTAAACAATGACTAATAACAGCAAGACATCAACATAACAAAAGTTCTATATAAATACATCTTTTCTTTTTATATTTTAATTGAATATATAATCCATTTACTTGCTCATTGGTCAAAGAAGGTTTCAATCATTAATTCCAACATTAGCAACTAGGACTGATGTACCTAGATATATATATACATTGTAATTATTACAGTAACAAATACATTAATTACTATTTAAAACAGTATATCATACAGTATTACTGTTTATTAGTCGTTGGATCGAGATACAACATCTGGTAATTGAACGCCCATATATTTCTCATCCATAAATGTCCACAGAGAATGTTTTGCCTATATATATATATACTCCAATACAAATTTGGAATATAAATAATATTTAAATCTTAATCAATCACTCATGAACTGGTAAACATTTTCCTTAGATAATTCAGAAGCTAAAATGACTGATTCTTAAGATAATGAACAAACTGGAATTAGTTTACCTAATAATAATGCATTCATCCTATACTTAAATGACCTTTCAATGAATGCTTTTGTATCCAAAATAGCTCTAACCTGTGTTACTTATCATCAGGCTAAGTGAAGCTCTCAAGTAGCTCCTCCTGTTTAATAAAAGTTTATAAAAAACACACATGAGATAAATGGATGAAATACAAACTGCAGAATGTAAAAAAAATTTTAACTAGTGTGGCTGGCCCATGCTGACGCTACGGGTTATCTATACTGTTTTTTCTCTTTTTTATTTCAATTTATTGGTTCTTTATATATATTCATTGTTTGTTTTTTTTGGAAAATCTCTAAATGTAATTGATATTTTATTTGATGATAATTGTTGTTCATTGGAAGTGTTTCATTAATTTTTTGTAGAAATCACATTTGATTTGGAAGCATTTATCCATGCATTAAATATAGGCAAAAGTTCAAGTTTTTTTATCGTCCATTCAAAAATAGCAACATAAGAGGGTACACTAATAAAAATATCTTCATTTCATTCATGATTTTTTTATTATGGATGTGCATCGAAACACTTTCGTGTGTTCAACATTGTCATCCATGGTAGCTGGAAGGTTGCGGTCGATCGTAGTAATTTCGGTGTGTTTTGGGAGATGGATTGGATTTGAGAGGTTTTTGCCATGGTTGTTTGATGGGTCAACCTCGAAAAAAACAATAACGTCTTAGCTCATCATTAAGTAATGTGAAGTTGTTAATTGGAAAACTATACTAAAAACATGTTATAGTTACTAATGCATGGATCGTTTAGTGTTACATTTGTTTTTCATGGTAATCAGAGTAAATCAATTATTTATGCATTTTGTTTTGTTTTTTTAATTGATACGCAAGTATTATTGTTATATGTGTTTTTTCATAAGTCATGATTAGCCTTTGATACATTTGTAGTTAACTTGATATTTTCACATATTTTAATTGAACTTACATTTTTTTCGGAGTGCTCAAGTTGGTCATAGTTCCAATTTAGTTTTCTGTTTGACACTTGTTCATGACATTGGTAGTAGTCCTGTCATTGCAGTAGAATTTTTCACGCATTAGTAATAACTATTAACATGTTCATATTTTAGAGTATTTTTTTCAAAAACATTTGTAAAAAAACTTTACTTCGAAGTTTCTCCATAAGTCGCTTTTGCATTTGAAGCGCAGACAATGATATGTCTTGCACTTGGGTTGATGAAACCTTCTTCTACAGCTTGGTCAATGAAAGAAAGCAATGAGTCGTAGTAGCCATTAATATTCAATAATCCAACCTACAACAATGAATAAGTTTGTCATAATTTATTCGTAATTTCCATTATATTTGCCTATAATTGTCATTGAATTACCGGCTTGTTATGTATGCCTAATTGTGCCAACGTAATCACTTCAAAAAGTTCTTCAAGAGTACCATAACCTCCTGCATAATAATTTCAATTGAGATTAATTAGTTTTTTTTACTTCAAGAGAAAAAATTTAT
The DNA here is from genome assembly GCF_009730915.1 of Dioscorea cayenensis subsp. rotundata. NCBI lineage: Eukaryota > Viridiplantae > Streptophyta > Magnoliopsida > Dioscoreales > Dioscoreaceae > Dioscorea > Dioscorea cayenensis. Next base: position 29,710,057 of record NC_052479.1, on the reverse strand, counting down.
GACTTGTGAGAGGATTGGTATAATGAATGATAATAGAATGATATCAAAATAAAACAATGTTAGTGAATATATAATAAATATGAAATGTAGGTTGTGTAATAACCAGGCATAGCAATAAAAGCATCAGAATTGCGAGTCATTTCTGCTTTTCTTTGGTGCATATTGGCCACTGGTTTTACTTCTCCTAGAGTGATGCCAGTGATCTGACAAATTTACAAAACAATATATATTACCGAATAGCCATTGGTATTTGTGGTTTTTTTTCTTGGGAAAGCTTATCATAAAATTCAATAATTTTTTTCATACCTCTTTATCCATTAGAGCTTTGGGAATAATACTAAACATATGGAGAAAAAAATGTTAATAACTTCATTTTTTTCAAATAAATACCATTTGAATTTTTTTTTTTAAATAAACCATACCCAAGAACTTGTTTTCCACCATCAAAGACAGTTTGCGATATCAAGCCCATTAGTCCAATATTGCCTCCTCCATATACTAAATTAATGTCTTTCATCACCTGCAGGGATTTGCAACATTATTTCATATTTTTTGTAATTGAGCATACACAAATGAGTAGGCTATATGATTATAAGAACAATAATAGAGAAAGAACAATGGAACGGAAGAGAGAGTGATGAAAAAAAAAACAATTAAAATTAGGTAAAAGTAAGAAGTCAAACCGGGTTCTTTTGCCAAGATCTATAGCGAAAGCATCTTGATAACTCTTTTTGTTTTCCTAGAGTGCCACCTCAAGAAAAACACAAATTGTCTTGAATTTGGATGTACTCATTGTCTTTCTTTTGTTTTGCTTTCCTAACACTGCGAATTGCATTAAATTATAATAAGGACAGATACATTCAAGATGCAAGTATGATGTGTTTTTTTATTGCTATAAATAAAACAAACTGGTTGATAATTGAATAATAATAATAATCATAAAGAAGGATGAGCAAAAGAGGATCTTGGAATTGTAGAAAAATTAGGCTGATGATATGTATTTTTTGTTGGAGTCTTACCATGTTTGATCTAGGATATTGATGATTGTGTTGGAAGAGTACTCTATTTCTATATATAGAGAGATGGTTTCCTAGTGTTGTTCTTCTTTGGTTCATCATATTGTTCATGTTTTTTTGGATTTTTTGAAAAAAATAGATTTGATTTCAATTCGTACAATTTTTTCTACAAATGTAATTTACAATATTAAAATTATGATAAAATCCAAAAGAAGAGTAGATATTCTTAAAAGAAGAGAAGATTTTTTAGTACCAATCCAGCCAAAAGCTAGCAAATCTTAGATTTTTGGATCATGATGAAAAAAAATATTCCATTCCAATCCTGCCATAAGCTAGCAAACCCTAAAATTTTTTATCTCGATGATTTATGTGTACATCCGCACCGGATTGTCTTCTTGATTGGATGGGAGCAGTGAACAACATATATTGTGTTATAACATATAATGGTCAAAGACTAAGAAGTCAAGCTCAAATACCAAAAATGAATCTAGCTATTTCATACCATGCTTAAATGATTAGTTGACGATCTTGACATCCATATCCATCTTTTAGCAAATCTTACCTTTTTGGACAACTTATTGAGAAATGTAATCCTTAATATCTTTTGTTGAAAGGTGTAAACAAATTACGTAAAAATCATGTTTGAAAAAACAATGACCATCAACTGTTAAATTGAGACAAAGGAAAGTAACATACAGATGCCCTATAATAGCAAAATCCTATGACAAATGATATAATTATCTAATAAACGTAAAAAGTCTTTTGTCAAATAAGTTCAAAGAAAAATATATGAATAGATAAAAAATTGTGAAAAATTAAAAATCAAATCTACCTCCTTAGACAAAGAATTGACAACAAAATCCTTGATATCTCTAATGACATGCAAACAAACAATATAAAAAGTTGTGTCCGGCAAACCATGCCAGCAAGAAGATAAAAAAAAAAACACACACACACACACACACACACAATCTCTCTCTCTCTCTATGTATATATATACATACATTTATTATGTGTTATTTTCTTTGTTTTTCTATATATATATATATATATATACACTTCCATCTATCACTGCCTTTGTTTGGGAGTTTGCATTTGTGGTGATCATTATTCTCTAGTTTGTTAGGATGTTTTTCTTCCTTATCTAGGTCTATATTTTTCTCCTCTATGTATTTTCCTTCATTGCTTTCTTTTCCATTTTTGTTTGTCTTCAATTTTCTTTTCTCACATTACAACCCGATAATTTTTCATTTTGTTAGTATGGGAGAGAAGTATTGCAAGTCTTTTTATTGACATCATCCTCAAGAATTGATTGAAGAAATCGTTGCATATATTGCTTCAACATCTTCTAGATCTCTTCATGATCTCAAAATTTTACGTGGCTGGTAATTTTCTTAATTCCTCATAGCATTAAAAGCTATAGTTGCTTTTTGAATTATGAGTATATATATACATATATCTTTGCTAGTTTGTAAGAGTTTTTATGTAGCATCGAAAAGTCAGAAAGTTGGGCAGTTAATGCGGGTTGATAATTTATGGTATCTTGATATGAAGGAGTATATTTAGTGTTCTTCAAAATCGTGCCCGAAAAGACACTTTGGAAGCTTGTTTGAGTGCTTGGATTGGTGCAAAACTTATCATTTCTTATGGTAGATGAGTTATAGTACTAATATTGATAATATATTTTTGACATTGTTTTTCAGATCGACTGTATGAAGTTGAAAATGGATTCAGGCATCCAATATCTAACAAATGCAGCTTTTTAAAAGGTTATTTACTTGCTCGGGTATGTAGGGGGATTATTTTTCGTCATAAAATCGTGAAACACGTCCTTCTGGCATGGCAATGCTCAACATGGTTGCTATTGGAAGAGTTGATCATGGCTCAAAACCATTTGAAAGCAAAAAATCTGGTAATTATATAATAAATAATTGTAGATATTCTGCAGCAAAATTATTTAGAGATATCGTATGGAGTATAGAATGTAAATGGCTAGAAAAAGAGGAATGGGAGTGTGAGAGCCGTTTGTGTGGTCGAAAAATCGATGATATCCTTTGTAATGAATGGTTAGGTGAAGATGGATTAGTAAGAGAGTTTTGTAGTCATGTTTGTAGATGGAAATATGAATTTAATATGTTTACAGCACTTTTGTAATGGATTTTCTCCTCAGAATGGAATTTTTGAAGCAATGTTTAAAAATTTCATTGTTTTTGATTCATTTATTTGTTCAAGAATTTTATTTATTTATTGAAAAATAAGTTTTGACTTAGGCTAACATGTTTTTCTGGCTTCCAAATCTTTTTCAAATTTCTCATGGATGATGGATTCTTCTAATTTTTTTCATCTTTTACCGATAAAAATAGTTATGATGATTTTTCACATAATGTGATGGAGATGATAAATTATCTTTTTCATAATGTTTGTCATTATATATGATGGTCGAAAAAATGACTAAATTCATCTTGTTTTTGCATGGAGTTTCATTCTAAAATAATTCTTAAAAACAATTGAACAAAAACAACAATCAACATGCTCCAAATGGCAAGGAGTTAGGCTCAAATTTCATCAATCGATTTTTAACATAATAATAGTAAAAAGGTTAGACCAAAAACAAAGTTAGGTTCCCATCCCTTCAAGACTCATCAATCCATTTCAATGCAATCTATCATAATAAAATTTTCAAATAAAAAAAATTCAAAATCCATGCATCAAATGGAGTTCAAAGGCTTTAGGGTGATAAAATTTATTGTATGTATATGTACGTATGTGTGTGTGTGTATATATATATATATGTCCAAAATCTTATTTGGAAAGGTTTAAATGAGAGTGTAAGCGCTATTGAGTAATTTAGTTTAACCAATCTTGAAAAATCCAAATGTCGCTTAGAGAGGCTAAGGAGTATTGTATTATTATATTGGTTGATTTATATTTATCATCATGGTAGAAATTCATTTGATATAATAGTATTAGTATATTAGTATTCATATTATTATTATTACTATTATTATTATTATAATTTGTATTCATATTAGTATATTAATATTCCTATTAGTATTAGTAATATTCTTTATTAGTAATAGTATTAGTATATTATTATTCATATTATTAATAATAATAATAATATTATTATTATTATTATTTGTATATTAGTATTATTATTAGTATTAACTAATATTAGTATTAATATTATTAATATTCCTATTAGTATATTAGTATTTATATTTGTATTTATGTTGTTATTATAATAACTCATTGAATGGTTATTTTTAGTAATTTGACATAAAAACTTCACTCCTATATTACTTTCTCTAATTCAAATATCGATGGTTTGATAACCCTTCATTTATCTTACCTTAGCCCCAAATAATGTATGACTTAAAAACTCTATTTCCCTTTATTTACTCTACTCGGGATCAATCTTATATATGTAAATATATATATATATATATATATATATATATTAAAAAGAAAATAAAACCTTAAAATGAGAATGTAAGGGCTATTGAGTGGTTAGTTTAACCAATCTTGAAAGTCCAAATGTCAATTAAAGAGGCTAGGAGTACTCTATTATTATATTGGTTGATTTATATTTATTATCATGGTAGAAATTCATTTGATATTTTTAATAGCTATTATAGTATGCAAACCATTAATTGTCAACTTCTTGTATTAATTACTTTCATTACATATATTAATTGAGTATATATATGAAAGAATATGCTACTTAATAAACCATTTGAGAATTAATGGTACTTGCATTTTTATATATATATATATATATATATATTGATGACTATCACGTAGGTTTTGATGATCAAACTATATTTCTATTAAAAAAAAAACTCATTTCATTTATAACAAAACTCTCTTTAATTATTTTGTTCTTCTTTATAGCAAAGCTTTCATCTTGCAATACATCATTAGAAATGATGAATAACTTGCTCATTACAAGATAAAGACGAAGGTAATGCATCTCGATTGACAAAAACTCCGCAAAATGGTGGTAATATTGATCCAATCGTCTATCTCTATAAACCAAATGATCATGATCATCATTAATCTCCAAGTTATCTTCGTAACAATATTTCTTCTCCTTTTCCAAGAAAGAGGTGATGGTGGCGTGATGGAGGAGATGGAGAAGACATAGTGAGAAACTTATAGCAAAAAATTAGTCCGAGCTTCTCGACACCTCTAAAAGGTGATTGAAGACATGTCATAAGCCACCGCTTCTTTCCGTGTATCAAATGTGCCTAACCAATGTCTTTTTAGTAGAAAGGTTTCTAATCTCCGCCGCATAACGTCCCCGATGGTCTCTTTTCGGATTCCTAAGTACCTCGCCGATGCTCTACATCGCCTTCTCTCGATGACTGGGGTAAGATGATGCATTGTAAGTCAAGCATGTCCATAGATGTGCAATGTTAATTGTTGCAAGATTGTTTAGTATCCTATCTCTATATAGATAGTTGAATTGAATTATATATATATATATATATATATTGGAGAAAGAATTGAATTAGGGTTCTGTAAAGTAGTATAGGTGTTGTTGGCATGTCATACGACGTTCACTATAGACGTCCTTATATTTTTCATCTAAGGCCGTTCTTGAATTATGAATTAATTTTATTTATTATCATTTTAAAAAAAAAATAGAAGGTTTAATGGGAAATAGGTTCAATACAACAAAAGAATATTAAATTCCCCATCCAATCAAACAGCTCCAAATGACATGGAAGGGAATTAAGGGGATCAACTTTATATATTTTTAACACTTTTTATTAATAAATAAATCAATATGTTGTTATTTTCTTGTCTACTTCTTTACTGTTGGGAAGCATGCTGATTGATCTACCAAAAATAATTTTACTAATTTGCAAGTTTTTATGTAATTTTTAATAAATATTTGAATATGACAAATTGGTGTTGCATTATAGTTTGTTTATAAAATGACTTCAAATCAATATAAATTGAATGTAAAAATATATATATATATATATATATATATATGCAATTGTGTTGTTTTGTTTGAATTATTGTTGGAAGTCATCAATTTAGTATTTTGTAAGGTTTTTACACACACATATATATATATGCAATTGTGTTGTGTTGAATTATTGTTGGTAGTCATCAATTTAGTATTTTGTAAGATTTTTTGTAAAAAATATATGTGAATTGAAATCAATTGAAAAATGGCAGTTGTGACAAACGTTAGATGTGTAGATGTATGTAAATTAGTCAACATTTTTAGATCCCGATGATTAAATAAATTGGACTCCAATCCCGCCAAAAAGCTATTATATATTTATTATTATATACGGTAATATATATATTAAGAGGAAAAACAATATCTATATTACCTTTATTATTAAACATAAAACCAAACCATTACACCCATTGTTATCTTGTTTTTGAGGTTTTTTTTGAATTTTTTTTAAACAATATCTATATATATAATCTTTAAAAGGGAAAAAAAAACAATGAATAACAAATATATATATATATATATATAATATATATTGGGAAAAGAAATTGTAACTACCTTTTATCTTGTTTGTTACTATCTGTCTATCTTATATAATTGTAAATATGTTTGCTATACATATATTCTAAATATACTATCATAGAGCACAAAGTATACCATAAGAAAGTATATCATCCTTATATTATATTATAATAATGTAAGTACAATATTAAATGACCATTCAATGATATGTACCTGATTTGTTAGATTTTTATTTGATTTTGTTGATGCGAGCTGTAGTAACTCTTGCTAACTTTCTTTAGCTCGCATAAGAATTGTGAGTGTTAGTTTATGAGCTTAACTATAAATTCATGCTTCCAAATAAAAACTAAATATTAGTAAAAAGGAAGAATCTCAAATAATACAAAGACCAACTAAAAAAGAAGAACTCGAACCTTGAATGGTAGATTTGTTCATCAAAGCACAAGAGATACTCGATAATATATAAACCTAAACATGCAATTATATGAATGCTTTGAAAAAAATATTTAATTACAATCAATAACAATTTAGAGATAAGGTTAGGGCTTACATCTTTTCATTTGAGATGTTATTTTGCATGAGCTGGCTTGTTCTAGCACAAATAACCAAATATTCACCAATAATTATGTTATTTAAAAACAAAAATTTGACATGTTAATTCAAAAACATCTATTGAATCAACAACATCAAATTATCAAGTTCACGATCAAGAACCCTATCTCGCATCAAAAAGAAAAATCCGTGACATGAAAAATTACCTCGAATAGACATAGATAATGATTGTGTAAAAATCGATATTGACATATATAATAATATTTGCCAAATAAAAATAAAAACTTAATTTTTCTCGGCTATAAAAAACATGTGGGACGATGAGCCCCTCATAGACTTCGTTATCCTTTTTGCCCAACAACGCAAAGAGTGAATGCAAGGTGGAGCAAGAACCCGATGAAGCGAGGTGAGAAAGCGAAGCTCAAAAATGGAAGTAATGGCGTGAGAGACCATTTCATTTATGCTTCTTGGCCTCTGGTCAATCTCGTCGGCCTTCAGATTCTGCTTTCCTTGGCACTTGCCAACGTCTCACCTCGAGGTCTAAGCTTATAGTTTTTCAGGAACTCCAGAGAAACCTCTTTGTTGTCACCACAGACCTTCTCGCAAGCATTCTTCCTAAGTTTCCCAATCGTCTGTCAGCCCTGAACTCATTCTCAAAAGAAAGTATGCAATGAAAAGAACCTAATGAAGATGCTGATAGCAAAGTGACAAACAAAAGGCAATGTCATTCTTGGGAAATATAAGTTAATGGCAGACAAAAAGCACTGCTTTGGTTTTTTGAAAGAATAAGAATGGGCCCGCATCATTAAAGTGTTTGGGAAACCAATGCTTATTTATTTAGATAAATAATAGATTATTGTAATTTGATGAGATTCCATTTTATCAATTCCAAACCGGCATGGCATCCTAAACCAACTTTTTTTTTTCTCTTTTCAACTGTTGTGCGTGTGTATATATATATATATATGTAAATACATAGTATTTCTTTGGATTTATTATGTGTGTGTGTATATATATATATGTAGATATGGACACTTGTTTTAAAGAAAGAGAGACAGGATGTGACAGAGTATGTAGCAGAGTATGACTTGTTACCAGGACTGACAATTGATGAACCCTAGAAATACAAACCGTAGTAAAACATACTTGGAATAGTCAAACATTTTTTTTTTATATAAATATTCATTAAAATTTTTAGGTTTTACATGGAACTCCTGGTTTATTGATGGTTCTACAAAACTATATATATATATATATATCTTAAAAATATTTTTAATAATTTTTAACCAAACCCTAGCAAATAGTTTTTTTAAAAACAAAAACCAATCATATTGCTCAAATTATATATATATATATATATATATATATTAAAATGCTTTTTGATTGGGTTTGGTTTTTATATATGGGGATCCTCCCATTCAAAAACCTATTAAAAAAAGTAAAAACAAACACCTATAAAAAAACACCAAATCACTTATAGGGTAGAGGTTGTAGCATAGGCATAATGAGATTTTATAAATAAATGTGACGGATAAATTATAGATAGACAGGAATTAAAGAAAGGAGGGCTCTTTTGACTTTTTCCAATGAATTTTACCAAACAAATTTTTGAAAATTAAAATCACTAAAAGATTAATATTATGTATACTACCATAGATACCAGTGCTTATGTTATGGGCTTTATCTAATTATGCAAATTATATAAAAAAAATATTTTCAAACATAAATCACTTAAAAAATGGAAAATTACCAAAACACTAATATTATGAGATAAATTTAATAAAAAGAATAATATACAAATAATAAAACAAACGTTTTTTTTTTTTTTGAAATGTGTATATATATATATATATATTATTATTAAAAAACAAAAACCAAACACAATCCAAAAAGCATTGAATTTTACCACCAAACCCAATCATATTGTTCCAAATGGCATGCCAAGGCTTTTAGGGGATCAACTTTATATAATGTATATATATTCCAATGAATTTTACCAAACAAATTTTTTTGAAAAATTAAAAATCACTAAAAAGATTAATATTATGTATACTACTATAGATACCAGTGCTTATGTTATAGGCTTTTATCTAATTATGCAAATTATATATATATTTTCAAACATAAATCACTTAAAAAAATGGAAAATTACCAAAACACTAATATTATGAGATAAATTTAATAAAAAGAATAATATACAAATAATAAAACAAACGTTTTTTTGTTTTTTTGAAATGTGTATATATATATTATTATTATTAAAAAACAAAAACCAAACACAATCCAAAAGCATTGAATTTTACCAAAAACAAAACAAAACCAAACCCAAGCCAAACCCAATCATATTGTTCCAAATGGCATGCCAAGGCTTTTAGGGGATCAACTTTATATAATGTTGTATATATTTGCATCATATCCTTAGTCTTAAAAGCATTGATCATAAGTCAAACTGATTAAGGATAACAGCTTTGAATAAGGGAAGAAAATCCTATGCAATGTACTCTTGTCATTATTCACATCATCTTGGTCTAAAATAATGCAAGTATAGCTGTTGAAGGTCTAATCAAATCATTGTGTAGGCAACATAATCACTTCTTTAAGAATCTACCAAACTCTAGGATGGATTAATGGAAACATAATAAAAGTTAGCTAAAGCAAGGATGGATGATAAAATAACATAAAGGAAGAAATGTTAGTAAAACACAGCATTAGTATTCAGACTGGGTAAAATAGCATAATAAAAGTAGCAATTATCTCTACTTCTTTTGCAAAGTGTAACTGGGTAAAATTGCTACTACTCAGACTTCATGGGGATAAAATGTTAGTAAAACACAGCATTAGTAAGTGAAAATTTTAAGACAGAATTATTGATGTAGGCTCAGATATCAGTTATCCAGTATGCAGGCTAGAACACTGAATATTTTCAATATTGAAAACATCCCATATGGGACACTAGTCTTACCAAGTTTTGAATCAAAATGAAGACTTTTCAAGAAGATGAGGCATCTATGATTGAATGATTTCAACATCTTTCAACATCCAGTATTCTTCTATCTTGCCAGATCATTTACAGTATGAATCGCTTCTAGCTAGCTTGTATATGCATACATTCATATCAAATGGACATTTACGCGATATGGCATTGCCCCCAAGTGTCTAGACTTGCATTAATTTGTGTATTCCAATGGCAGATTATAAAAAATCTAAGGTAACTAAAAATAGAACACTTTCTTTTAATTGATGCCATGAAATGTCAAAGAACAAAATAAGCATGCTTGGTCAAAATATACCTTTTACCCCAAATCTTAACCAATCAAATTAAAGATATCAACACTATTTCATTCAAGAAAAGAATGCCACAATATTATCTTGTAATATAAAATAGACAAAGAGCAAAGACAAGTCCTAAAAAAAGAACAAAGCAAATCAGCCTGTCTACAATGTAGGAACTTATCAGGAAATTATTAAAATCTCCACAAGGAATCCAACATCATAAGAACAATGCCAAAATAGTAAAATAGCAAAACAATTTTGAGAACAAGCATTATAATCTATTAATCTTGAAAGGACTCAACCATAGAAAATAAATGTCTAATACTTACCCCAAAGGAATCAATATATGCTCACATTCAAGGCAATGCTGCTGAAGTCATTGTCATAAGTTCAGTCATTTCATCAAAACAACACTCAAGTGCAAGATAATTTGCACAGAACAAATCCGAAATTTCTGCATGCTGCAACAGTTAGTAAGAATGCAAGTGCAGAGTGTTATTGAGGCAAATGCTAGATTGTTGCTATGGCAAAATTGTACAAATATACAAACAATGTACCTTCGTGCAATTTCTACAATAATAAAATTGCTGTGAGGACTCTTCCTAGTTTGAACCAAGTATGGGCACAAAAAATAAGTTCTCGCAAAAGAAGGAACACCTCAGCAACCAAAGGCCACTGAGGATCCAGACTTCCTCTATGAATTAAAAGAGAAAAGACAGAATCAATACCTATTGAAGCTTGTATGGGGATATAAGGTCTTTCAAAAAAAAAAAAAATGGTAACTATCTATTTAGTGGTTCAAGTTGCACTTCCATTCTTCCAGATATATTAGGATCTGATTCCACACGTGTCCTGTCAGGATGCAAAAGATCAACGGAGTCATCTTCCTCATTCCCCAAGACCCAACTGCCTCTAAAAGAGTTTTCTTCCCTGCTTCGTTTCACCTTCCGGTACTCCAAGTACATGGCCAACAGTGCACCGAGCAAAACCCATAACATCAAGGCCCAAGTAAGCCCATCTACATTTTCGCTGCCATATCGACTTCCCAAATGTTTCATCCCAGTAAAGAGTGCTGCAATTCCAGCTACAATAGCACACCTCCCGGTGATAAAATGGAAATACTCCCAAAAAACCCTCTTAGTAGCAGGAATCTCTCCATGAGCTGGTCTTTTAGGCCGTAGATATGCATTAACTGGTTGAGCAAATGCCAAAAGTGTAGCAGTGACACCAAATTTAACATGCAATGAACTAAGAAAAAAACCTCTTAACTCAGCAGCTGCAAAAAGAATGCCGAGAAAGATAATAGCTATCCCAGAGTACTGCATATAGACATGCAACTGAAACCATCCATCACCTTTCACATGCTTCAAATACCTTGCAGCCAATATTCCACCAGGAAGCAAAATACCCCAAGCAACAAACATCATAAACCCATGAACAGCTAAAACAGGACGCAAATCCTGCTCTGCTTCCGCTGAACCTCGCATCAACAAAACTTGGACAGGCCTAGTGCTTGTAACTGAGTGCATGTTTCTTTCGCTCAAATTGTCCTCCGACCATTGGGCACCCATGGCCCAAACAACCTTCAGAGGAGTTGTTGGATCAATGATATTCTTACACTCTTTCCTTCCAGTACATGAAGGTGATAAAGGTCGAGTAAACTCGAATGTGATTATACCATTTTCAGATTTGCATCTCACATAGGTAAGGTTCTCGGAAGTTGAATGAATGCTCATTGCATCCTTCCCATCTATCCAATATGTGTTCACGTGGCCTTTACCATTCTCATCTACCCAACCCACATAGACGAAGCTGTTCACCATCCCACTTCCAAATCCAATTGCAAGATAGCCACTTTTCTTCTCACCTCGAGCAGCCACAGAGATTGAATCCTTTCCCAATGTCCAGAACAAAGTGACTTGTTGGTCATCTAATAAAACACTATTATTATACATATCTGTGAGGCCGCCATCAACTACCTCAACTCTCCACCCCATCTTTGGCTCATATAAAGACTGGTAGTACACTTGATCAGGCGTGTTCCTATCAGGCACCCACAGTAACTCTGCCGGAGTAGCTGGAACACCTTCAGCTTCTGGCCCACCGGCATAAATAACCTCCGGGCATATTCCTTGTTGTCGCATTCCCACCAATTGGATCAGATGTGATGTAAAGAGCAACATCGTGCCCGGCTTGAATCGAAAACTTCACAGGAACTCCCCTTTCAACCCTCAGCACTGGAGCCTCCTTTTTGTTGATATAAAGAACTTTAGAAGGGTTAGGGGGGTTTGGGTAGTGCAATGCCAGGCCAGAGGTCACAACCAAAGGAGTCTTGATCTTCCCGTCTGCAGTAATAAGATCCTGGTCTTCCTTGTCTTCAGCATCCAAGGGCCCATGACAATCATCCATCTTTTCAGATGCATTGAGAGTAAAATACCCAAAACTCTCATACTGAGGGCCGCCATGATTTTGTGGAAGATAATAAGGTCGGAGACTGTCAGGCGGGCGGATAAGCCCCAGTGCCCAGATCACAGTCATGTTCTGAGTCAAATTCATAGCAACATCATACTTCGTATCAGGGGACTCAAGAGGACGGCGATACCGAATGAATGAGACGCCATCTCGGCGGTGTCCATACACCAGCTCAGTGTTGTTAACCAATCCAACAGGGTCAGAGCCCTCGTAGATGGTATCAGGGCAAACACCCTCCACACGCCCATCTTTGCTAAGCAAACACTCACTATACTGAGTAATGAAGTAATCCTCGGCAAAGGGAGTACCTTCTTCGGTGAATCCGGCGATGGCAATGTCAGAGTTGATCATAGAGGGAGACGACAAATCCGGAGACGCCAACCCGAACGCCATGTAAGACTGAGAGGCAACGGCGGCTTCAAGCCCGATCTCGATCGAGTTGGAATCCGGGTAAAGAGTCCATCGGAGCCGATACTTCGGGGAAATCATGCGGCAGTTGTCGAACATTGTCGGGTGGCGGTACGCGCGATTCTTAGAGCCATCCGGTGAGGGCAGAGGAGACGGTGACGGTGACGATGACGGTGGCAGAGAGAGATCCGGCGGCACGGAGGGGAGAAGAACGTGGCCGAAATCCGAGAAAGTGGCCGGATCCCAGACAGCAAGCACCGAGATCTGATCCCAGCTGATATTTTTCAGAGATATGGTTAGGGTTTCATTGCTAAAGGTGCGGTTAAGAGAGTAATCGGAGACAGGGGATCCGATGGTGAGGTTGTCGAGATCGGTGCCGGCGGCGGCCCACCAGCGAGCACCAGGGGAGGCCGGGAGCATGTCGAAGGCGTGGACGGAGAAGGAGCAGCCATCAAGGATGCGGAAGATACCACGGAGCTGGTGCTGGACCATGACAAGGTCGGACTCGAAACCGGCGAGCGAGGTGTTGCGGGGATTGCACTGCTCCGCGATGGATGATGCTGGGATGGAGAGGAGGATGAGGAGAAGGAGGATGGGCGCCATTGATGGAGGTGGATGGAGATCGAGAGGGAGAAGGGGTTTGAGATTTCGATGGAGAAGTGCGCTTTCGAGGTGGGCGTTGGGATTCGTCGAGGAGATGCGTGAAGGTGTGGAAACTGGAAGGCATAACGGGTTAACGGGTTCACGCGTTGCAAACTTTGACCCGTTTAGTTATCGGGTTTAATTTTTCAAACCCGAATCTTTTTTTCTTATAAATACCTTTAACCCGAATCCGCTTTACTTTTCTTATTTCCGGTTTCCATCACCCCTAATGCTCGATTTCCCCCAAATTAGGTGTTTCGATTCGAAAAGATGGAGGACAAGGAGATCGAGAAGAAGATGCTCGTGTACTTGAAGAAGAAGGGCTTCTTGCAGGTCGAGCTCGCCCTCCAAGAAGAGCTTGGTCGGCTCTCGTCCTCAGGTTTGAATCATTCCAAACGCTATTTTTTTTATTGTTGGATTGTTTTTCCTTGTTTCATTATGTATGCTTCGCATTTTGCAATGCAGAGTGATTAGAAAAGATAACTTTTTGCGAACTAATCAGTTTGTTTTTTGAATTTCAATTTTACACTGAATTGAGTAGATATTTGTATGTTTTCTAGTGCTGATTTGATAATGCCTGTGATTGAGTGGTTTATGTCATGAATTTATGGTCAAAGTGTTTTAGAATCATTGTTGGAAATGTAAACTGCAAAAATTTTCAGTTATGAGCTCATGCCATGTGAATTTAAGTTTGGTTTTATTGATTGTGGAATGTCATCTAGCAGACCAGAGAGTGGTGCTGCTCGTTACCAGGATGGTTATAGCAAAGCTAAGATCCTGGGCGTACAATTCTTTGGATTTGTATAAGGTAACTTGTGTCAAATTCTTTAGCTTTGTATTCGTGAATTATGGATGAGTTTGGTTGTTGACATGAATAGTGTCATCATGGAATTGGATGTTCTTATCTATGTGATTCTGATAAGATGCAGATTAAAAACAAACTGATTCACAGTCAACGAAGCAAACAACAAGAAGATTCAGATGGGAATAAGAGAACAAAAAAGCAAGAAGAGAGCAAGAACAAGGAAAGAAGAAAAGAATTCATCAATATTCACAACATTCTCCATCCATCCCGCCGTGAGTTATATTCATTCCCGCGGACAGCTCAGATTACAAGTTATTATGGATCCCATTATATAAGTTTGATCCTACAACTCAGATTAGTTTGCTAGTTATTACAAATCTATGGCTCAGATTGTAACTGACACCTAGACCCCACCATTTAAAAAGATCCGACGGTCATGATTAACAACTTAGCTGACTCAACCTACTTTGATCCAACTAAACCTGTTCCTGCCAATGTGATGAAGACACGTCACCAGCCTCTTTCTAAACAACAGTAACGACCAACAAATATTTGAATCCTCTGAATAACATCTCTTCTTCTCAGCTTCTTTTCTTTCACTCAACTCTTCTCCTTCGATGCACTGCCAAACCACCATCTTCGATTAAGCTCACTACCATGATTTCTCAAAACACTCCCCTCCACTCACCCTTACTATCTACACACACCTCAACATTTCTGCTATTTTTCCAAATTACAGTGAGCTTAAATCTCTTCACATCACTACTCCCCCTTTTCAAAATCCCTTGTCCTCAAGGGAAATTTTGGAAACCTCAACTGCAGCTCTTCAGCAAACTCCCAGGTGGCATCTGCTGGTGAAGAGTTTGACCAATGTATCAACCATTGAGTGGCTGCAACATTCCCTCTTTTCACACACCTTCTATCCAAAATTGCTACTGGCTTCAATTTAGATGTTGGCACAACAATTGAAAGTAAAGCAGAAGCTTCTTGATTAGATGAAATTGCTTATTTCAACAAAGAGACATGGAACACTGGATGAATGACAAATGTAGTTGGAAGGTCCAATTTGTAGGCACATTTGCCAATTATGTCCAATACCTTGTAAGGGCCATAATATTTGGCTACCAATTTAGGGAAACTCTCGAGCCACCGATGAGTTTTGACTGTATGGTTGTAACTTAAGATACACCATATCACCAATTCGAAAAACTCTATCTGTTTTGTGCTTGTTTTGCTTGTTCCTCCATTCTTTGTTGAGCTTTTCTTGATGACTGCTTCAGTAACTGCAACATTAATTCTCTGTCTCTTAGCAATAGATCAACTGCCTCCACAAGTGAGTCTTTAGCAATATAAGGCAAATGAAGATGGAGGTGGTACTCCATATAAAGCTTTGAAAGGAGTTAGTTTAATTGATGTGTGGTATGATGTGTTATACCAATACTCAGCTAATGCCAACCATGAATTCCAAACTCTTTGGAACATAACCTGCCATACAACGAAGATAACCCTCCAAGCATCTATTAACCACTTCTGTTTGACCATTCGTTTGGAGATGGTAAGCTGTGGACATCTTAAGTTCTACTCCCTGTACTTTAAAAAATTCTTTCCAGAATCTACTCAGAAAAATGGTATCTCGGTCACTCACAATTGAAGCAAGAATTCCATGGAGTTTGTATATGTTTTCCAGGTATAACTAAGCTACTGTCAAGGCTATATAAGGATGTGCAAGCGACATAAAGTGGGCATACTTTGTTAGCCTATCCACCACAACCATTTTCACATCTTTCCCCTTTGACTTAGGCAACCCTTCACTAAAATCCATTGAAACATCAGTAAACTCTGATTGAGGTATTAGTAATGGCTGAATTAATCATGGTGTCTTTATCAATTCTGGCTTGAACCTCTGACAAATGGTACAAGTTCTCACATGTTCTCTCACATATTTCCATAAATTCTTCCAATAGAACACAACAGAGATTCTCCTATATGTAGCATTAACTCCTGAATGTCCACCCACTGCAGTATTGTGATAATACTGCAAAATCTTGTGCCTTAGTTCTTCACTCTTTCCCACAACTAATTTTCCTTTCCACCTAAACTGATCATAAGTCCAAGAATAATTCTTCACGGCCACTCCATTCTTCAATTGTTGAACTTTAGCTTGCAAAGATTGATCCCTCTCCCATGTATCCTAGATTTCTTGCATGAGATCTGTAGAAACACTGTACACTGCACACAAAATTACCTCCAGAGAATCAATTCAGGATAAAGCATCAGCCACCACATTCATCTTGCCTTGTTTTTACTGAATTTCATAATCATAGGCCATAAGCTTTGCTAACCACGTAGATTGACTAGGAGTTGATATTTTCTGCTCAATTAGGTACTTCAAAGGTTGATGATCTATTTTAATGACAAAATGCCTTCCTACTAAGAATTGATGCCATTTTTTTACTGCAAATAACATGGCAAATAATTCTCTTTCATAAACAGATAGAGCCTGATGTCACTTTGACAACATTTTGCTGATAAATGCAATTGGGTGCCCTTGCTGAATTAACACAGCTCCAATTCCACACTTTGATGCATTTGTCTATATGATGAATTCCTGATTAAAGTTAGGGTAGGGCTAATACGTGGTGCAGTTGACATTGCCTTCTTCAAATTATCAAATGCCATCTATGCAGCTTCAGTCCATAGAAATTTCACATTCTTCTTTAATAACCCATTCAATGGATGACTCAATTCTGCATATTTTCTGATAAATCTTCTATAATACCCAGCAAATCCCAAAAATCCTCTCACTTGTTTTGTAGTTATAGGAACAGTCTACTCTTGAATAGCTCTGATCTTCTCAAGATTAGTTGCCACACCTTTACCAGAAATTATATAACCTAAGTATGCAACCTGTTTTTCTACAAAGCTACACTTACTCAGTTTTACTGCCAAAACATGCAGTTATAGTAATTCAAACACCTTTGTTAGATGCTCCACATGTTCTTCCTCTCTTATACTATATATCATAATGTCATCAAAGAAAACTAAAACAAACCTTCTCGGAAATGGTTTGAAAATCAAATTCATCAAGTGTTGAAATGTGGATGGTGCATTCACCAATCCAAATGGCATTACTAAGTACTCATAATGCCCCATATGAGTCCTAAAGGCAGTCTTAGGAACATCCTTGGGTCCATCTTGATTTAGTGGTACCCTGATCTCAAATCTAATTTAGTAAAAACACTTGCTCCATGTAATTCTTCAAGCAATTCCTCAATTACCGGTATAGGGAACTTGTCCTTCACTGTAATGCTATTTAATCCTCTGTAATCTATGCACATTCTCCAAAAATTATCTTTCTTTCTCACCAAAACCACAGGAGCAGAGAATGGAGAATGACTACATTGAATCACACCAGTATCCAAGAGTTCCTGAGTCAATTTTTCAATTACATCTTTTTGTAGAGCTCCATACCTATATGGCCTTAAACAAGTAGGTTGAGATCCATCTTTGAGCACAATATGATGATCAAATTGCCTATGAGGAGGTAAACCAAAGGTTCTCTAAATATCACACAGAAATTATTCAGTACCTTTGCAATTTTCTCAGGCACGTTGCTAGCTATAACCTTTAATTCCTCCTCAACTATCATTCTGGACTTTCCACTTTCATTTGCTGAAGGAACACTGCAAAACATTGTGTTAAAGCCAACTGAGCTTCCTTAACCATCAATTTATGCATATTAGCCTGACTAATAACCTTGATCCCTTGCTCCTTTTCACCTTGCAGAAAAACACTTATGTCCTCTTTTAGTGAATTTCATCTGCAATCTATTATAATTCCACATTATATCACCCAATTCTTTCAACCACTGAACACCTAATATCACATCAAAATTATCTAAAGGTAAAATAAGAAAATCTACCTGAAATTGGAACCCTTTGCATTCCCCACTTAAATTGTTTACAACTTTCATTGCAAACAAGCATGTTGCCATTAGCAACAGTTACTTTCACAGCAGAAATTGGCTCCATCACACAACCAAGATGCTTAGCTATCTTGCTATCAATAAAATTGTGTGAACTTCCTAAGTCTATCAACACAAATAGAGTTCGAATGCCACAACTCCCTCTAATTCTCATTGTTTGATGACTTCCCACACCTGTTAAAGCATGTACGGACAATTGAGGAGTCTTTGAATTCTCCAAAATAGTCTGCTCACCTAATTCCCATCCTTCTATCCCTTCCTTTATCTCAGGGTCCTCACTATCAACAATCAAAGAATACAGTTGCCTCTTATTACACCTATGTCCGGGAACAAACTTCTCATCACACCAAAAGCAAAGACCTTTTTATCTCCTCTCATCCATCTCTCTCCCTGACAGATTCTTTGTAGGTTTAGTTGCCCTCCCCCCATTACCTGAACTTGGCAAAGCTAACAAATCGTTTCTTGGCTGATTTGGAACCAAACTAGAATTAACAATTGTCTTTACCAAAGCTCTCTAAGGATAACCTCCATCTGAAGCAATGATCTTATTCCCTCTATCACAGGGACATTTCTTAAGCCACAATTTTTCATGAACTCTTGCAAAAGCATAGGCAGCTGACAATGTCATAGGTTTCTCCAATCTCACAGCTAACCCAACCTCCTCTCTTAAGCCACCCAAGAAGTGACTTTTTGCTTGAGATTCAGATAAATTTGCTCTACAAAGTTTAAAATCAAACTCTTCTTGATAAAGTTGAAGAGAACTGACCTGCTTTAATTTCTTCAATTTAGCCACAGGATCATCAAACAATTGTCCTCCAAACCTTGACATCAAGGCATCAGCAAACTCATTCCAGAATAAAGGTCTTCCTCTCTCCCTGGTTCTCAAAAAAGATTAGAATCAGTACAAACCCTTTCCTTCAAAGTGAATTGATGTCAATTTCACTTTGGCCCCCTCCAAGGTATGATCTATGTCAAAGAATTGCTCAGCTTTGTACATCCATTCCTTAGCATTCTGTCCATCAAATTTGGGAAATTCCAGCTTGGTATAATGGCTTGTACCACTATGACCCAATCCAGGACCCAAAATTCCAGCTCCATTGGAAACTTGTGGTTGTGATGGTACTGTCGTTTCTGAAGACTGGATTGCAATGCCTAAGATCATGATCTTGAGCTCCTCCAAGGCTTTAGCATTCGGTTCCCTCATCTCCTCCGTAGCCTTACTATGTTTCTCATCAGTTTCTCTAATCAAATTCTCAAGATCTCTCAAATCCTTTTTTTCCATTGTTGGCCATGATTTATGCACAAGAACACCTCTCTGATACCATTGATAAGATGCAGATTAAAAACAAACCGATTCACAATCAAAGAAGCAAAGAACAAGAAGATTCAGATGGGAAAAAGGAGAACAAAGGAAGCAAGAAGAGAGCAAGAACAAGGAAAGAAAAAAATAATTCATCAAGATTCATAACATTCTCCATCCACCCCGCCGTGGGTTATATTCATTCCCGCGGACGGCTCAGATTACAAGTTATTGTGGATCCCATTATATAAGTTTGATCCTACAACCCAGATTAGTTTGCTAGTTATTACAAATCCATGGCTCAGATTACAACTGACACCTAGACCCCACCATTTGAAAAGATCCGACGGTCATGATTAACAACTTAGCTGACTCAACCTACTTTGATCCAACTAAACCCGTTCCTACCAATGTGATGAAGACACGTCACCAGCCTCTTTCTAAACAACAGTAACGACCAACAGATATTTGAATCCTCTGAATAACATCTCTTCTTCTCAGCTTCCTTTCTTTCACTCAACTCTTCTCCTTCGATGCACTGCCAAACCACCATCTTCGATTAAGCTCACTACCATGATTTCTCAAAACACTCATCTCCATTTACCCTTACTATCTACACAAGTCTCAACATTTCTATTTTTTCTCCAAATTATAGTGAGCTTAAAACTCTTCACATCAGATTCCACACCTAATTCTGATTCCTGCAGCAAGAGCTTCTTCGTGTGCTCTACCCGGTATTTATATATTGCTTCATGGATCTTGTAACTGCAGGATATATGCAGGAAGGTATAATCTACTTGTTGGCTTTTAGTCGGGGCTCTATTCATATATAATGTTATTGCTATCGTGCCTCTATTAACTTGAGCCACTTTGTGATTCTATTTCCTCCTAGCTTGGACTTTCCTTCATACATTTTGTGAGGACCATGATCTAATGCATTTACGTGATCTTCAAAAATTGGAAGGTGTTCTGTCACCCCAACACCTTGAGGTTAGAGTTCAACCCCTCATCCTTCGTAGTTTTTTGCTTGTAAAAGTTAACTAAAGCACCAGATATTGCATTACAGGAGATGGAACTTGCTCTTTCCTTGAGGCAGAGCAAAGTCAACATAAAATTATGTGAGGTGCTAGATTGTCCAAAATCTTCCAGTTTATTTTCAATGAAGATGTTTTTAGGAAAGCTTGCTTATTGTGGTCACAATTTAGTTTGCCTCACTATTTGATTTGTCTGTTTGAAAGAATAAAGTAGCAAGCTTTTAATTTGCATTGATGAACACTAAATGATATTCTAAGCTCTTTGATTTCTTTATGTTGGGTTATTGTCTGATTCCACACTCATGTTTGCATATTAGAAGATTGACTCACTCTTCCAATTATATCTTTATTTGCCTAACTCCTTAATTGAAGAAC